>NC_034609.1:37465968-37521134 GCF_900095145.1 Mus pahari | reverse complement strand
CAAGGTGTTGGGTGCTGGGTCAGCCTGCGGACAGCCGCCAGGCGAACACCCCTCCTGGGCAGGAGAGGCGCAGGACGATCGGGTCCAGCTGCGGGTCCCCTCTCCAGTCCGCTCTTTCCCCGGCAGTGCAGCGGAGCAAAGATGACAGAGCCTCTTTTTATGTACAACATATAATTTGTATCCAGTATGTTACTTGACAGGCTGTGAGTGGCTGATGTTTGAGTGAAGAGTGGTTATCTGTGCTTTTTTTCCTTCCCTTTGTGTGTGTGTGTGTGTGTGTGTGTGTGTGTGTGTGTGTGTGCATGTGTGCATCTATAGGTCCTTGTATATGGAGGCTTGAGGCTAATGTTTGAAATCCTTCTCAATTGTTCTTCTACCATATTCACTGAGGCAACATTTTTCAGTCAAATCCAGAACTTGCTGACGTGGAGAGTCTTATTAGCCAGCTGTTCTGGGGATCCACTGTCTTTCTCTCCCGAGGATGGAATCGCATATGGGCTGAGATGCCAACTCAACATTTAACGTGTATCCTGGGCATCTACCTGTACTCCAGTCTCCATGCTTACACGGCAAGAAGGTAACCATTGAACCATCTCCCCAGCTTCTTGATTCTAGTTTCTTTAGGAGAGATTGCCCATTGTTGAAGTTTCCTATTATTTCATTTAATTTTAGCCAATTAATTCTTTTTTCTGTAGTGTTGGGGATAGACCTGGGGCCCTGTATGTGCTCACCAAGCCCCATCCCAGTACTATGCCCTAGATTTTTATTCAGCAACCTGACCAGCAGGAAACTGAGTTCAAAAGACGCAGTGAAGTTCCACAGAGAGGATTTGGGACATTAAAACAAAAATTTCCATTTCTTTAGTCTACAGAGGAATAAAGTAGGGCCCCACCAGGAAGTATATTTGCTTTGAAGAATATGTTTCAGTAGTGGGAAATCAAATACAGTTGCTGGCTTAATGGTTTACAAGCTGTTTTAAATAATGAAACTGTCCACATATGGCCTGTGTTTTGAAGATAACATATTCATTTATTAATTCCACATACCTCATGTATCCACTGTCTTATAATTAAAATGCTCATTATCAGCACACAGATGTTGCCCAATTAGAATAGGTGAAGTTCATTAGTTTAATGTAATCCAACCGCTGCCTCTCATTCCCTTCTTCACGGACACAGTGCTACTCATGGGAACCATGGAGATGTCATGTAGCCCAGGGAGATTGGTGGGAACGCGCACAATAGTCTTGCCTAGCATACAAGGGAAGCCAATACATAGCTGCTGGTGTGTGGATGGGTTAGTAGATAAGTGTCTGGGTGAGTGGGTGGGTTGATAGGTTGAGTGAATACATGGATCTATGAATGGATATATAGCTAGATGGATGGATGGCTAGGTTGATGACTGGGTGTATAGAGAGGTAGACAAATGTATGGATGGATGAAAACATGGAATCTGGTGAAGGCAACATTAGAAAGGCAAGGTAGTATGGGCAAAGGGAGAGAGGCATGGAAGGCTTCTAGGAGGAGGTGACCTTTAGAATTTTCCAGGTGAAAGGTTAAATGTGGATAGTATGTGTTACCACCTGTAAGGCAAAAGGGATGTACTAGCACATGTCTCAAAAACAACATTTTAAAATAATAAGTAGAAATTTTAAGGAGGAATGCCCATAGGACGTCAGGAATGAGGTAAAGAGAGAAAAGTCTCTTAGAGAGCTGGAATGTTCCCAGCAAGAAATGCAGGGACAGAAAGGCAGGGCTGGGGGTGGAAAGTTGATAGAAAGCATTACAGGGAGAAATAATTGTTATGACCTTTGGCTGATGATGGAAGATGCATTCAAGACCCTGAGTTCACCTCCAAATGCATTGTAAGAGAAAGATGTAGATGCATATAGTTATCTCAAATTAATCTCAGGAGTAAGGAGTGAGTCAAGGAGGCTGGAAAAACCCAGAAAATGGTGAACAATACAACTCCACTCCACTGAGGACCCTTTGAGAGGTCATATAAAACAGAAAGCCAGGCTCATGAGTCTCCCATTGAGGAGAACTGATCCCCCAGTTCTCATATGGCATTTGCAGAAGGGGGGTCCTGGGCACACTAACTTCAGAGCCCTTCCAGCCCGGCCCGAGTATGCACCAAGTTGCATAATAGTCATCAGCCTTGGGCAGTAAGCTACAGGACTTGCTGGTAGAAGATGGTACTGTCTGTGCCGGCTTTTGGATAGGGATCTGGGTATGTCTGCTGCCAGGCTCAATGATATCTCTGTGTCTACAGCTCTGCAAACAAACTGACTGTTCCAATGACTTCAAGCCATGAGCAATGCCTGTCCCAGTGTTTGCTGTGTCCTATGGCCAGTGAAGTGCCTTCCCCTACTTGTCACATAACCATACCTGTTACGTGCTGTGATATGATTGTGAAATGACTTCCAAAGGTTTATTGTTTGAATCTTTGGTTCCAAGTTGATGGTGCCATGTTGAGAGGTGTTGGAAACGTTTGGAGGCAGGGCCTTGCTGGAGGAACTAAGCTACAGGAAGATGGGTTCCTGGTGGTAAATTATCACTAAGCCACTTCTGGTCTCATGTTCTGCTTCTTGGTCTGCTTTGATTTGAACAACTGCTTCTTATCCCGTGCTCCCCATGACGTTCCGTGAAAGCACATGGCGTCAACCAACTCCTTATAGAACTCTACAAAACCGTCAACCAAAAGAAATAACTCTTCTCTCAAATTGTTTCTTAGGAGACACTGCCAGAAGTGATAGTTCATTCAATTAATCAATTAAATAATTAATTCCTTTTTTCTGAAGTGACAGAGATAGAAGCAAGAACCTTGTGCATGCCAGGCAAACTCTCTACCACTGAGCTATATCCCCAGTGCTATGTCCTATATTATTGTACGGCAGCCAGATCAGTAGGAATTTGAGTTAAAAGGTTCTATAAAGTTCAGAAGAGATCCAAAGATGTGTGCGCATGTGTGTGTACACATATGTATGTGTATATACACATATATTCATTACTCATAAATATATTAATACATAGAAGATATATATATATACACACATATACACATACACACAATCTGTATCTGCATCTGCATCTGCATCTGTATCTGTATCTGTACCATCTGTATCTATATCGGTATCTGTATCTGTATCTGCATCTGCATCTGCATCTGCATCTGCATCTGTATCTATATCTGTATCTCTATCTATCTATCTATCTATCTATCTATCTATCTATCTACATACATACATATCTGCCATTTGGCTACATGCCAATCCCTGAAGACAGAGCTTGATTTATCTTTCAGATACCCAGCATGCTGCTTATCACATAGTAAATAGCAAAGATCTACTGGGTGAAGACTACAACTCACTTCATGAACTTTCTGTCAGAGGAAAGCAGAAGCAGACTTGTCTTTCCATTATTCCCTTTCCCTCCAGGATGTCCAGGCCCCGGGCTAACAGCAAGGAAAGAGCCCCGAGTGACACAGTGGAACATCTACCTCTACTTGGCCATCCGGACAGCCCAAGTCTTAGCACTTGAATGTGCAGCCTCTCTCTCACTGTGGGGTAGAACAGGGCTTCCTCAGTCACAGCTCTTGAAGTTTAAAATATTTTCCCTGCTTAATGCATTCCTGACTGGACCTGTCTCCCAATCACCTCAAATCCAGGCTTATCATTGCCTTGAGAGTGTAGATAATCCCCTGGAAGGTCTAGAACTTTCTGTGGGAAAACTCACAGTTCCCTGGGAAATAAAGATTACCAGATGAAGTTGTATGTGCTCAATTTAGTAAGAGATAGATTGGCCATCTGTTGGGGCTCTGGAGAGGAGGGAAGTACCATGCCTACCCTCAAAGCAGGGGTGGCTCAGGGCATGTCTTCCACCCTGGATAGCCTGGTGCACTTCTCTCCTGCTCTCTCGCTCTCTGGATATCTTCTTGGAGGCCAACACAACCCCATATACCATCAGAAAAAAAACAGCTCCAAAAATAGGTGAGTGGTCAGAGGCCATGAGCAGATGGCTAAACCTGGACCTTCTGTCCCCTTCCTTCCTTTCTGACCTACATTTCCATTTTAAAATACTGGCTTTGAAGAAGTCCCACCCAAGTGTGTATTTCATCTCCATCTGTGCCACCTATATGTTTCAGCATGTGGCTTCATTTTAGTCAGGCTTGAGTATTTTAGAATTCCAAGCATATCAAACGTAGTCTATACTTCCTGAAGTTGTTGGGAACATAAGCAAAATGATAAAGAAAGCGCCCACAGCAGCATGCTTGTGTAAAACTGGGCACAGAAAATACATTAAAAAATATTATACCTACCAACTTGCCTAGGGTTGGCTATGGTAAGTTCTCCCTAGACTCATGTGTTTGAACACTTGGTACTTAGTTGCCATTTGGGGAGGTTGTAGAGACTTAGCGGGAGAAACTGTCACTGGGGGAGGGGTACTTAGGGCTTCCATCTTTGCTCAGTGAGATGTGAGCTAGCTGCCTCATGCTCTATACCACAAAGATACTTTTGCCTATACCTTCCCCATGATAGCAAACTGCCCTCAACTATGAGCTGAAACAAGCTTGTCCTGCCTTAAGTTGGCTCTTGTCACACCAGTGAGAGAAGTGACCAATCCACCTAGCAATACTGGGGAAAGTGCTATTGGTATTCAATAAAACTTATTGGTGGAGCTGGGTGCGGAAAGACCTACATTATAGGGGATGGGAGGGGGTCAGGACCCTCATGATGTGTCATCGGCCAGGTTTCTCGTTTGTCAGGATCTGCCCTTCAGCCTTGGCTATATCCAATGCTTACTGCTCTCTCAAAGGACTATGTGGTCTTGGGCTTCTGTGCCATCGCTGGTTACTTGAAAACTCCTACTTACCCTTAAGAATGCCTGACATGTTATCACTCTTCATTCCAAGCAATGAATCGTTTTCATCTGAATACTTCCATTGACTCTATCCCTGCAGGCTTACACTGTGCCCACGTTTCCTTGCTCATTGGAGTCCTCCACAGATCCAGGATCCATCTCAATGCAAGGCCGGCCTGTATCTGTCTCTACAAGCACATGTTCCATTGCAAGCATCCTTCTGTGTAAATGTATACAATGGCCTCTTAGGTTCATTCAGTCTTAGACAAGATTTTAGATTATCCTTGCAAAATGGAAACTAGCCTGATTTTAAAAAAACCTAGGCAGCTTCCGTTGATGAGTTAAGGCTTGGGTGCCACCATATATTTGAAATAAAGTGAAATTTAGACTTGTTCTTACATGAAGAGGGGGCCCCCTTTTCACTATGATTCTTCAAACCTGGGGTGAATTCAGGCTGGTCATCTCCAGAGGAACAGCTCTTAGGCTCTCCTAGTTATACAAGAATCTCTGTTTTCCTCTCTTGATCTAAATATCTGTCCCATCTCCCGAGATCAGGGTATCCAAGGGGCAGGGTGACTGAGTGGTGGAGTATAGTTGTGCACCACTAAGTCCCACTCACATCTTTACTCTTCATCTTAGAGCATATGTTCAGTTTTGCCTAGAAGAAGAAAATACTAGAGATCAATCACAGCTATAAAACTATGCCATTTAGTAATGAATATATTTACTCATGTGGTAACAGGGGACAATAGTTAGGGAATCTATACTTAGCATATGAAGGTTCAATTTCTGGCTCTACTATTTTGCTGATTTATAGCCTTTCTTGAATTCTCTAAATATCAGCTTACTCATTTGTAAAATGAGAAAACCCAGGTAATACATACTAAGTAGGCAGTGAAGGGCCTGGTGCACAATATTCTCTTAGCTATTTTTGACTGCTGTACTGAAAGTAGTCTTGTTAGACTTTTCAGCATGGATTTAAAGAGGCAGTTATTATATGTGCATGCTTGTCTTACTTTTTACCCCCCTGTCAGGTTAAATTGGGTTTACAATAACTCCAACTTCAAACCTTATACTATGCGAATGTAAAACTTAACTGTCCAATCAAATGGCCCTGTATGCAGAGGTAATTAGTTTCTCAGAAGCAGCGAGAGATACTCATACAGAACTCTAACATCAGCGGGGTTGCCCATTTATATTCTAACCTTGTTGGCTCATTGCACAAAGCAGATCTTTACACCCACTGTTTGCACTCTTCGGGCAGTAGAGAAGTAACTCCTGCTCTTGTCTCTTGAGAATGTTGTAGCTTGGCAGTTGTGCGGGGGTGCCCTCTCTATCAGAAAGCTGACCAAGAGGTTCATCAAGCCGTTGATTTACTACATTGGACAAGATCAAAATGGCTTAGATTTTTATCAGCTTCTTGGTCCACACCCGTTTATTCAATCCATGAGCATTCCTTTATTTATTTGTGGACTGTCAGAGTATTCTAAACCAGAGATCTCAGTCAGGGACATGTAGTAAGATTTAAATGAGGTTCATGATTAAGAAGTATCAATAGGCCAGATAGTTTGTATGGGCAACACATATGGTATCTAATAGAGTATCATCATAATTTTTATAGTCCATGTTCCTGGTAAAGGGCTGTGAGGGGAGACATGAGGAGTATGCGTGAAGGGGCGAACATAAAGCAGAACTGGGCAGAGGGAGAAGCTAAGCTGTGGTAAGCTTGAGAGATGCTCTAGCCAGCATCTATGGCTAGATGATAATATGCTCCTATGGTAATAGGAGCTCTGAAACTGCTAACTACTCCTTCTTCTTCCTGAGGGAAGAGGACTGGTGATTCAATGTAAGTTGCCCTTGGTAACAAAGAGCAGAAAATCTTCCACAATATAGTTCCATTTCTTTAAGGTATTCCCAGGGAAGACTGTAGTCAGCAGCATCCAACTCTCCTGAAAGCTAGAGGCCAGGAGTACCTTGAAACCAAAGACTGTCCTGGGTTTTACATCATAGCACTTACTGCAGTTTTATTAGGCAATTTATGTTTATGTGCAGTGTGCTAGGCATTCTTCAAATGTTTTGCACCGAATGGGTCATTAAAATTTCACAATATTTTCAGTGAAAAAAAAAATAGTCACTATATTAGACATGGAAAAGTAATGGATAGCTAAATAAGCCACAAAACCCAGTATTCTAGTTCAAAACCTCTCTAGAGATTGAATGCTTAATACTGATTGTTAATTAGTTTTCTAATTCTAAGAATTTAGAGAATGGGGTCATAGTAGAGGTAAAAGGGTGGTGGTAAAGAGATTAATAGAAAGAGCAATTTTCACACAGGGGCTAAAGATAGCTTCCCAAAGAACACACAGACCACTAATATAGAAATCATCTGGTCTACCTCACTTTTCATTAAGTAGTAAATCTACCTCATGGAAGAAGTATCTTGTCTGCCATACCTTACATGAACATTTCGACTGCCTCATCTTATCGAATAAGCATCTAACAACACACAGAAGCAACATTTGGTCTCGCTCACCTTGCAGGAACAATACCTGGTCTACCTCACCACACAGAAAGAGCATCTGCTTTACCTCACCTAACAAAAGCAACATCTGGTCTACCTCAGTTTGCAGACACAGTATCTGTTCTGCTTCACCTTATAGAAAAACATCTTGTCTGCCATACCTTACAGAAGACATGCTGGATAGAATTCATGTTATAGACTTGTCAAGAGTAACACAATGATAGCAACAACAGGATGCCCAATTTTGTGAACACAGTTGTCGTGACAATTTTGGCATTTTGGTTTCTCTCTCTCTCTCTCTCTCTCTCTCTCTCTCTCTCTCTCTCTCTCTCTCTCTCAGGTTTCTCTCTCTTTAAAAGTAAGTATTAGAAGAATATGTCTTCATTTTAATATCAGGTGTGGGGCATATCAGGCTGCTTCAGATTGTCCATAGCAATGAGTATAATTTGCCTTGTGCTCTAGCAGACGCATGATTTTGCCAGATGCAGATAGTTTCTGCGATTGTATGACATTTGGAATTCTGGGAACTTTTCAGAGGGTACATAAATGCTAGGGCCCCGAGAGGCAGGGCAGATTATTAGTTGTGGGTTGTTTGCTGTTGGTTATGGTTTGTTATATCATCATGTGCAAAGAAACAACAAGAAGAAATTAGATATCCTGACAGCCAAGATCAAATTAACCTCAAGGAACTAATCAGGACATCTCAAGGATACCCTAATCAGCAGGAAGTAGTCTAAGGATAACATTGCCTCCTTTCCCCTTTATCCTTTTGTCTTTCCTATCTAGTGTTAGGGGGTTGGAAGGGTGGAAGAAGGAAGAGCCCACAAATTAGCAAATGCCAGGACACTCAGTCTTCTCTCACTGCTGTGGGAGATCTTGGAAAGGGTACTCTGGGATGCATCCCATTTCAAAACCATTTGGTTCTCACACTGACCAGATCCAACATATTCATATCCATCTCCCCTCCAACCATCCTTTATATCAAATCTTATAAAAAAATGTCAAAAAGCATATCTATTCAAAATCTTCTAAGTATTCTATATAGGTTTAGAGTAAGGTTAGCACTCTCAACTTGGCTTCTATGAATTCAAGGGCTAGACCATTTTTATTGTTATTCTCTATTCTCTTCTCTGTCATTTCAAGTGCCTACAACATGTCCAGGTTGTGTCTTTGTGGCCATTCTTGTAATATTCTAGTTCTGTCCTTTTTAGTCCTTTCTTCCCCTATATACTCCCCATCCTAGACACCAGTTCATAAGCAGTCATGTGTGATATCCTAGAATCATGTGTGATGTTCCTTGACTTCAGAATTCTTTACCCCTCCCTTCCCAGTACCTATAACTGTGGACAGTGTTGAAGAGTAAAAAACCCATGTCATGCATTTTAATTCTCAGAAGGACTGATTGATATAAAATATCCAAAGACCAGCACATTTATTTCTAATGCTCATACCTCACAGATGTTAAGGAGAGGAGAGGTGAAAAAGTTAAAGAAAGAAGAGCAAGAGAGAGCAAGACAAGGGAGAAAGGAGGCAGGAAAGGAAAAAATGAAGAAAGAAACAAAAGAGAGAGGAAAAGAAAGGCAGAAAGATGCAGAGAGGAAACGGTGTTAGGCAGAAACAGACATTAGAAGGAAGAGAAAGAAACAGATAAAGAGGAGGGGTGGGGAGGAATAAGAAGTCACAATGGGAAGAAACAGCATGAAATGTTTTGGGGACAGTTAAGGAGTTATGTCTGAGTGTAGGGTAGGGAGAACTCTGGGTTGTGAGGGAAAGGGGGGACCTCTACTTTCATTTCCCTGTTCTAACTTAGGGGCACAACTATATCTTGAGCAAGGAGGATATGTCAGGAAAGGGCAACTTGAATTTACCCTGGAGTGAGCTGAGAAGATAGTGGCTGGGATAATCAGAGGTCATCTTAGGCATCATGGTACCTAGGACTGGGGACAAAGAACCCAAGAGTATCAGCTGGAGCCAAGACTACAAATATGAAAAATAAGGAAAAGGTATAAATTCTATATAAATCCTATCTGAGACAATTCTTTCTCTTAATAAGGCAATACTACTCTGAAAAGCAAGAGTGACCTTTTAGGTGTATCGCTGGGGAAGCTGATGGGTCCCCAGTGTCATCTAAACCCAGAGAAGACTAGTCCATTTGGTTGAAGAACTTGGCAAGTGTTCAAGAACTCTGAAGCCAACTTTTCCTTAAAGTTTAATGATCTCTTCTGTGTTCAAGGAATCTGATGTTTGGAAAGGCACAAGTGAGATGATCTGAGCAATCCAAAACATTCCAGTGCCCTAAACAGACAGTTTCAGGAAAGATAAATGGGAGGCGGCATGATTAGCCTTATTTGCCCTTGTCTCAGGTGTCAAAAGCTTGCAACCCTCAGACTGTGTTGTTCATTTCTCATCTGCTTCTGGCTGTGAATGCCAAAGTACCACTGAGTATTCCTAATTAGATGATAATGATGATACTGTGTTGGTAATGGTATTATTAATAATGGCAGGTAGCATGTCCATTTTCTCTTTGCTGGAGAGTATGACAATCCACCCACAAAATCCTCTTTATAAACACAACACACGAGAAACACGAGACAGACATTATAGCCACATTCTTACAGATAGAAAAACAGGGTCCAGAGAAGTCAGTCTGCCTCACCCCCATGCTTTGCTTGGCAACTAGAAAAGCGAGGATGAACTCCAGATCTGGTTTAGAATCTAGACTCTCCACTACAAAAGCTTTTGTTGACCTTTTAAACTTTTGGATGTTTTCCCTTTGTGATTTCTTCATACTTTCTCCAAATATTCATCAAGCTATGTGCTTGATGTAGGTTCAGGGGACAAGATGCAGGAATGAAGGACTGGTACTGCCTTTGCCTTTGTGCATGTGGCAATTGGGGGTTTAATTTCAGATGGAGTGTTATGGTCAAGGGAAGATCCAGTCTGGCTTTGCCAGATTCCGTGAGAAGTCATCTACTGAGTCTTCCCTCCTCTTGAAGATTCCTCAGCTCCTGGGTGGACCCAGGTTGTACTCAGTTTAGAAGAGGAGTGCCCAAAATAAGGAGAATCCATCTCATCTCACTCCAAGTGGAAACAAGGCTTCCGTTGGCACAACCCACTCATCTACACAGCCAGACCCTTTTAAACATTGAACCCCTACACAGAGCGTTCACACACCAGTCCTCATTAATAGCACAATATAACCTCAAACAACCAGGATGCCGTTCCATGCCTTAGTTTCCTCTATTAAAATGGAACTGTTATAGTTTCTGTCTCACAGACAATGAATGGGAATTATGAAGCTCAATCTACTTGAGTGTGTCTACTCTAAAGAGCCGATAGATTTATTCAGCCAATATTGAGTGAATGGATCCTGTCTCTGAGGCCAAACTCAACCTTTACAATATTTATGATAAAGATAGTTCTTCAAGCTAGTCATGATTTATGTGCAGGTTAAAAGCAACTAGAATACAGCTCAAGGAAGGCTTTTCCAGACCTGGACAGAGCTTAGAAGAGTATATAAATATTCCCTATGCCAGCAAATTGTTTAGATCTATCTAACACGTTTAATATCTATATACCTAACATGTTTAATATCTATCTAATATAATGCACATTTGTGGCATAAAGGAATCCATACTCAATGTTGTAGTCAAATGTTTCTGAGGACAGAGAGTGGGGACCCCATTCCATTGCATATCCCAGGAGCACGGTGGACATTTAGGAAAGCAAATGCTTGTCTCCCAGGGTTGGCACTCAGAGGAGGTCTTAACCCCAGTCCTGGCCCTTTCTGCTGATGTGAAGGTGCAGTTAATTCTGGCGATGTCAATTATGCATGAAGGACATGGCAGGGCCACTTTGTTCTCTTTAAATTTTTAGCAGTTCTGTTTCCTATTGTTGAAGGCCCTTTAGGGACCAAGTGTCTCACCACAGAAAAATCTCCCTTGTTCCACGGTACAAAGTGAAATAGGCAGAAAAAAAAAACGAAGAGAGGTGTAGGTGTTTCTGAAGCCACTGCTACTGGGGTAGTGTCAAGAGCACTGATACTTGGGGTCAACCTAACCCTCTGACTAATGAACTCCATGGCTTTGGAAGCATCATTGATATTCTTAGTCCAGCTGATGATAAGAGCTAAACGTTTGTTGGTGTTGATGGTATGGCAAGTGCTGATCTAGGCTCACCAGTAACTGCTAAGACAGACAGTCGTCTTACTCCAAATTTACAGATGGAGTGGGAAGATAAAAGAAGAACTAAACAGAGGGATTTTTTAAACTGAGAGTTCACAGTCTCTTTTCCATGGTGATACAGAGTGCAGCAGAGAGAACTTAATAGGAAATAAACAAATGTTCCAAAGCATCTGGTGCACAGCTGGTGAATGGCAAAGAATTGTGATGTCTTTGTCACCTTCCAGCTCTGTGACTATTTGTATGGAGCTGCTATTCAGGTCCCTGAAGGAGGAGACCAAGGATGCTGGAGAGGTGGAGGGGTGATGGAAGGACAGGCACAGAGTCCATGAGAATGGATCTCATTTACCTAGTATGCATACCAGATGCGATGCAGAATGAAATGTCATAGAAAAGCATTGGCTGGCGTGATCAAGAGCTCCCCCAAACAGCCGAATTGATGCAATTTTATACGAATTCTGGGGATGTTCATTTTCCTCTGGGATTAATTCAGTAACAGAACCTCTCAGCAAACATGTCATCTAGAATATTTTTTTTTAAGTGATGAGCTTTTTGGTCTACAACTATTTACTTATGAAGCAGGATATATGCACAAGAATAATGTGATATGTGTTTTTTGGATTGAGGGGAATGGGATGAGGCAAACTGACCCTCACTTATCATTGCCAATATACTAAGCCTGATCCTCTGAATTGAGCATTAGCTCATATAGCATGAACAGAGCTCAGAAGAGTATAGTAGTTGCATTGTTTTGATTTCCCATATAGCAGAAGAAACTAAAACACTAAGCAGTTGTTCAAGGCACTGGGCTTCGGACCCAGACTTTCTGACTACAGTTCTCAGGTTGGAATCATTGCCATTGGTTGGGAAAGCTCAAGGAGAAGGAAGATGTAGATTGGGAGGCAGAAACACCAGACACAACCTGAAAGAACTTCTTGCAACATAGGTGGCTGCAAAAGGAGATCTAGGACATTGGAGAGGTTTTTGATGGTACCAGTTTCTCTTCTTCCCCTTGCTTACACGAAGTTCATCACGGTGAGGCAAAGAATATATGGGTCCGGGGAAGAAAGTGAAAAAAAAATCCAGGATTCTGGGTTAATGGAATAGTACTAGGTTCAGAATGTCTCTTGTGTTGAACTCAACACCTTCAACAAACTGGGGAGAAAATTCAAAGGAGATTGTGGTAGAAGAGACAGACTTGGAAGTGTTGCGTGTTATGGAGAGTCTGTCTGTACCCCATCGTCAGCCCAACATCAGCACACCATTCCAGCTAGATCTGAGGGTGGGGTATAGCCAGGATCAGCTTGAAAAGCAATCCTTGGTTGTGCAGCTTTTTATACAGAGGAGAGCACAGAGCTGGGTGGTCAGCTACCCATCTTTCCCATGCCCTTTTTGGATACCAAATGTCCTTCTGTCCCATGGAGGTAAAGACCTAAGAGAAGTGGACAGATAGGAGCTGCAGAAGAATCCTGACAGTATGGGTAGCACACAAGAAGAAGGTAAGGATATTGATGTTAACCTGAGAATAACCCCTGTTAGTCCCCCACCATCCTCACTGATGACTACAGCAAAAGGTATAGTGGCAGATTGGTGGGTTGCAGAACCATTCTGATCACAAGCAAAGAGCTAAAGGAACATAGAGAGGTGGGGCTGGACACACAGCTCTGTGTTTCAAGTCCATATTGTGGAATCATGGTGACCTAAATTTGAGTCCCTAGCATTAATTTAACAGCCAAGTGTTGTAAATGTGGTAGAATATACCAGCCATCTCAGCACTCCTATGGTGAGGCAGGAGGCAGAGGCAGGTGAATCCCCAGAAGCTGTAGGGTGGCTAGCCTGGGGTATTCAGCAATGAACAACCAAAGAATGTTGTCTCAAACAAAGTGGGAGACAAAGACTGACTCCCAAGATTGTCCTCTGACATCCACATGCTTACCATGGCACACACATGCACATAACCACACATGTACACACATACATCATGCACAGAGATTTAAAAATAATTAAGAGGGGACCTTTAGTGGCTATGCCTGGTTGTCGACTATATCTGGAATGAACTACAACCCCGAATTGGAAGGCTCACCAGTGATCCTAATCTGGAGGCTGGGAGATACAAGTTTCTGACCTGGATCTTGGTATGGAGACCTTGAGGCATAGTGGCTATGGATTCCAGAAGATTAAAACAGGGAGATCTCTGAGTTCAAGGTCATCTGGGATTAAAGGTGTGTTGGCACACACCTTTAATCGGGGCTACACCTACTGCTGGAGACCATATAAGGAAATTGGAAGAAGGAAGGCTCTTTCTCCTTTGCCTGTTTGCCGTGTGGGACTGAGCAACTGCTAGATGCTTGGACTTCCATTCACAGCTGCTACTGACCATTGTTGGAAGTTGGACTGCAGACTAAGTCATCAATAAATTCCTTTACTATATAGAGACTACCCATAAGTTCTGTGACTCTAGAGAACCCTGTCTAATATAGGACCTTGTGAGCAGGAAACAGTTAAAGAGCTGCAGCAATAACACAGGTGAGTGATACTGGAAATGGTAACATAATTGCAGAAGAATGGGCTCAGAGTTAGCTTCAGCTGCAACTTGACAAAGTCCAGAGTTGTACGATGGAATGTCAGTTAAAGAATAGAATAGGAACGCCACAGGAAGACCAACAGAGTCAACTAACCTGGATCCTTGGGACTCTCAGTGTCTGAACCATCAACCAAAGAACATACATGGGCTGGACCTAGGCCTCTCCACTCATATGTAGCAGATGAGCAGCTTGGCATTCATGTGGGTCCCAAACTGGAACAGTGGCTGTTCCAAAAGCTGATGCCTATATTTGGGGTGTATTCTACTAGCTGGACTGCCTTCTCTGGCCTCAGTGGGGGAGGAAGCGCCCAGCCTCACAGAGACTTGAATTATCAGGGTGTATGTGTGGGAGGGACCCAGGGGGAACCATCCACTCAGAGGAGGAAAGGGAGGAGGATGGGGGAAGGATTCTGGGAGGGGTGACGGGGAGAGGGCAGTGAGCGTGATGTAAAGTGGATATGTAAATAAAATAAAATAAAAATTTTAAAAATTGCTTCAATTATAATGGCCTTTAGCCATGTCTCTAAGCCATTATCTTGATGGGGGTGGTCCCAGCCCCAGGCAGGTAGTCCTGGGTTGTGTAAGAAATGCTGATGAGCCATGAATAGCAAGCTGGTAAGCAGCTTCCTTCCTGAGTTCTGTTGTGAGTCCCCACCCTGTTGAAGTCCCTGTCTTCCTTGAGCTCCCACTCTGCTTCCATCACCAATGGGTTGTAACAAGTAAGACGAAAAGAACCTCTTTCTCTCCACATTGCATTTGATCATATTTACAGCAGCAACAGAAACCAAGACAAGACAGACGGGGAGGGGTTGGTGGAGATAGGAAATATCCTGTTGCTAGGAATTCTCGAACCAAAGCCATACCCTCCATTTCTCATGAAAACCCAAACCACCTCCATTTCTAATAAAGCCCCCTACCCTCGTGATCAGCTCATCCTGGATGTGCTTGTCACAAAGGTCTTCAGCTTCCTCCATGATCCAGTTCACCCATCATCCTTAGAATGCAGTGCAAATGGCACCCCCATGAGGAGGTGACATTCTGATTCCACGCCCCGCTCTCTCCCAGGTCTGTTCTCTGTTATAAACATTCCTGTTAGCATGCATCTCCTTCCAAAGCCCACAACAAAGCTATCTACGGGATCATTTAATTTATGTGTCCGCTTTTGATTTATGGGACTTCTCACTGAAAGGGGAGAATCTGTTTAGTTCCTTGTTCAATTTCTAGTGCATAAATCAACGTCTTGAATGAAGTGGATTTTTGCACAATCTATCTACTGAATTGTATGAGTGAGTGAATGAATGAACCCCAGGGTTTGGAAAGGAGAGCATGTCAGAGAAGAATCCGTTATAGTTCTTAGGTTGTAGGCTTGAGTACTTGTGTCAATGCCAGTGCCTTTCATGATCAATCATGGCTTTGTTTTCAACAAAATATTCTTCTAAGTTGAAATCTGCTCAGAGAGAATTCTCGCTGCTTCCTGGCTGCTGGGACACGATCTCTGCTCTGCCATGCCCTCCCCAACACATTGTGCTGAGATCCTGAGACAGACCAACTTTTCACCATTGAAAAGAGTCCCTATATCAAAGCTGACTCTTGCTGAGATGGTTAGTGTCAACGGTCAACTTGACAGACCCTAGAGGGGGAACAGGCTTCTGGGCCTGACTATGAGAGATGATCTCCATTGGATTAATTCAGATGGGAAGACTTGCTTACTGTGGGCGGCGCCATTATCTAGCTAGGATCCTGAATTGTATAAATGGAGAAAGGGATCCGACAACAGCATTGAAATATCAATCTGATTCCTGATTGTGATGGGGAGGGCGTGGTAGAGCAGAGATCGTGTCCCGGCAGCCAGGGAGCATCAAGAATTCTCTCTGAGCAGATTTCAGCTTAAAGGAGTATTTTGTTGAAAACTAAGCCTTGACTGATCATGAAAGGCACTGGCATTGACACAAGTACTCGAGTCTTGAATCTAAGAACTATAACAGGTTCTTCTCTGACATACTATGAGGTCACCAGCTGCTTCCATCTTCGGCTGCTATGACTTCTCTACCATGACTGACACTACCCTCGAACTCTGGCTCAAAGAAAACCTCTTTCTCCCCTAAGTTGCTTTTGTCTGTATTTTTTTTTCTTTAATCAGAACAACAAGAAAAGAAGCAAAGGTGTTACTCTGCCCACCTAAACTTAATACCTTGAGGCTTTCTCCATGTTCTCAAGGTTTCATGCAAAAGAATCCTGAATCCATCGGGCCCACTAGTGCTGGGCACGTGGGATAATTTAGTGGACACTTAGACTCCCCATTCCCTTTTGTGGTTGATCCTTTGCAAGGGTTTGGATGATACTGAGAGATACCTCATTCATACCGAACGGAGGGTAGTCACTGAGTTGGAGCCAGTTACCTGAAAGTTAAACTGTGCTTCCCTTTCCAAGATATATGGTCAGATCGGCTCTCTCTTCACAATCTCTCTCTCTCTCTCTCTCTCTCTCTCTCTCTCTCTCTCTCTCTCCCTCTCTCCCTCCCCCCTTCTCACCTCACTATTTTCCTTTCCATCTCTCTTCTTCCCCCTCCTCTCTCCTTCTTCCTCCTATTTCCCCCTCTTCTTTCCCCCTCCCCCTCTTCCCTCTCTCTCCTTCTTCCTCCCAGTGTTTCAGCTGGGAGGCCATGCACAAAACCTCATTCACTTCCAGGAAAGAGTTGCAGATGCTTCATCCAGTCCTTCCGATTTGCAACTAAAGGCAGGATTGATGGAGACCTAGTTATTTTCTCTCAAGCATTCTTTTGCTTGGGGAAAATGAGAGACTGCTGTGGCAGGGCTGGAGAAATGCAAAGGCTTTGAAAATCCATTTATCTTAGCCAAGAATCCCTCAGCAGAAATTATCTACCTTTCCCCCTCCTCTTTATATTAGAACAGTTTTAGCTTTTTTAAAGAGGTAGAAAAGAGTATAGAGCCTTTTTATATAAACATCACCTTGCTATCTTTAATAGCAATGCATTCCACTGCAGGCTACATTCATCTGAACTAGGAAATCAACCTCATATTAACTAAGCTGCAGAGGCTCTTTGAATTTCACCAGTTTTCCCTTTAGGCTATACTCTCCAACCCAGGAGTTGATCTAGGGTGCCATATTGCACTTCCACGTTTTCCTAGTTTGATTTCCTGTTGCTGTGATAAAACACCAATCAAAGTAACTTAGTTTACATTTCCCCAACCACAGTCCATGATTTAGGGACATCAGGGCAGGAATTCAATCAACAACCTGGAGTCAGGGACAGAAGCAGAGGCTGTGCCACCTATAGGCTCCCGCAGCCCGATTTCTTATGTTATCCAGGCTCTCCTCCCCTGGAGAACTCCACCCAGGGGACTGGTCCATCCCACATCAATCACTAAGAAAATTCCCCCACAGCCTTGTCAATGGACCAGTCAGTTAAAGGCAATTCCCCAATCGTGATCCCCTCTTCTGAGACCTGTCTAGCGCCAACACATATATCACATCTTCTTTGTCTCCTCTCGTATGTGACTGCTTTTCAGGGGGCTCTTTGTCTTTTTTATTTTCATGACCTTGTCAGTTTGAGGAGTACTGGCTAGATATCTTTGAAGGATTCCCTTTGATCTGAGCTTGCATGATGCTTTGTGATTAAACTGTATAAATTTGAGTAGAGATGAGGTGTCAGTTTGTTGCATACCTTTAAAAGCATGATCTATGAATGAGAGTAAAACCTTGCTTGCATCAAATCTTTGCCAGAAATAATAAGTTATTCATCCATGCTTTGGGTCCAAGATTGTTCCTGGTACTATAAATATAAAGGTCAGTCTCTCTTTTCCTCTCTGTATCTGTTTCCTCCTTCAGTCCTTCCAAATCTCCATCCTTTCTTTTCTTACTCTTTCCCTCTCCCTACCCCATCATTCCCCTCCCTTTCTCTGGAGAATTAGTGGGCTTTATGTCAGTCATAATTGTAACTCCACTTTCTCCTTTTCATGCCAGGTCATAAGGCAGACAATGGCATTTCCACTTTCTGGACTTTAAATTGCTCACAAGCATCTAGCTATTGGACGACAGATCCGAGTGTCGAATGCAGGGTGTTTGACCACACAACCATCCACGCTTTCTACTAGATAACGGGTTAGACCATGAAACACTGCTCAGGAGAAACCATCTGAAAGGAAATCCTTGTGGCTATAAGGATTATTCTGTAGCAGTGACAAGGGGGATTACCCAGACATGGACTGTTGCATGGCTTCTCAGAGGAGGTGACACTTGAATCATGTGAGAAGATAGTTCTGGAAACAAGAACTAGGATGTGAGAAAAGCACAGAGTTTTAGAGTGGTTGGTGTGCTCTGAGAAGAGTAAGCAGGTCAGCATGGCTGGAAGGAAACTAGGGAGAGGGAGATGTTAACCTGGCACCATCTTCCTGGGGTCCTTTACCGAGGAGCTCTGTAGAGGTCAGAGGCTAGCCCTTCTCATCCCCTTGTCTCTCTGAAGCTAGGGGGAAGGTGTCAGACCACCAAGAGCATGCAGCACATGGTCAAGAGGGTGGGAGTGGATTATGACTTGTGCATGGATGCCCCTCTCACTCCCTATCCATCACTCCAATATCTGCCAAATGGGGGATGGCGGTCACTGCGCTAGGATCACTGCTTAGAGATGAGGGGGAAGAATCCAAAGTAGAGAGCATCCCACATTACAAGTAGATGCAAATGTCTTCCCAGTAGATGTGGCATGACTATGCCACATCCAGAGCTGGGGCACACCCTGAGTCACAGCCCCCGAACTCAGAGCTTCATCAGCAAGGCAATCGGAGTGGGATTGGAACATGCCCATAAAGTTCCTGATAGGAGTCCCACACCATTGCTTTATTTTGTTACTTTCATTTAAGGGCTCATGAACCAATTTTCCACCAGTTTCTCAAGATTTGATTAGGGGGGGAATTACCATCTCCAGCCATCTGGACATTCTATAGTCAGAGAAAATTGATGTATCTAAGGCTTTGATGGAGCAGTGGCTACATTTGGGCCACTCCAGAGACCACACATCCTGCTCTGGACTGAATTACTTCCCGATGCCCAATTATAGTTCTGTAAAAATCACAGCCTAAGTTGGTATTCTTTATGAGCTATCTGCGAAATGTCCACTCCAACTTTTACTGCAAAGCTGACAGAAATCTTGGCACTATTAAGACTGTATATTTTTACAGAAACTCAATTTAGGCAATTTTAGCCTGATGAGGTTTAATCTTTACTATCACATCAATAGCGAGCTAGAATATGTATGTATACCTGAGCCACGGTCTCACAGCTTTTTAAATATTTCTACTTATTCCTGAAAGTCAACTAAATAGTGGCTTGTGTATGTGTGTGTATGTGTCTGTGTATGTATGTGTGTATATATGTGTATATGTATGTGTGTATATGTATGTATGTATGTATGTATTATGTGTATGTATATTTGTATGTGTATGTGTACATGTGTGTGCATCCATATGGAGGCCAGAGGTCATTCCTCAGGAATTCTCACTGGCTTGGAATTTGTCAAGTAGTGTGGACTGGCTGCCCCCCACATGTCCCTGTCTCCTCCTCCTTGGTGTCAGACTTTTTGTATAGGTTCTTGGAGTTCACACTCAGGTCTACATGCACACATGGTAAGCACTTTACTGATAGCCATTTCCTGAGTCCCGAGTAAGTGGAAACATGAAAACAAATGGCCTAGGTTCTCCCAACATTCATAATGTTCAACACAACACTTCACTACCAGTGCCTTTCTCCAAAAGCCATGCCTGAGACTGCTGGGTCCTCACATGACATTCTGAGACCACCCTAAGCCCAAGAGAGACCATCTCTGAGACTTAACCTAACCCCACTGCAATAATCTATAAAGGCTTTTGCAATTCATGATGCCTCTATTGTAGATCACTCCTACCAATGACCACAACTCATATAAGAACCGCATTGTCCATTTCAACTCCATTGGTACCATCAGGGCCTTGAAGAAACCGAACCCCAAGCAGCAAACTTACCACTCCACCGCCGGCTGAGTGCACGAGCACGGACATGCCTTCGCGGAGGTTGGCAATCTCAAAGAGCATTGTGTACGCGGTGACGAAATTCATGGGGAAAGCAGCAGCCTCAGAGAAACTCATGTCATCGGGGATCTTGTAGACAAACTCCACTGGAGTACAGACCACCTCAGCCCAGGCATTGTAGTTGACAAATGCCATGACGCGGTCTCCGATCTGAGAATAAAGAAATATAAGGCTAAATGGGATTCTGAGGAGAAGGACCAGACACACCGGGAGCTGTCCATGGTATACAATGTGCACAGGGTTTCTCTTATATAATACACATAGACTGATTTTCCCAATGAATATACACTGTGAGCTCTGTAGAAATCCTTATGATTTTCATATTTGTTTTTTTTTTGATGAATCAAACTGTTTTCTATACATTTTCAGTAAAAACTCCAGTAAACAGCTATAAATAATATGACTACTGAGCCGTTGAGATTTCTGTATTTCTGGATCTGGAGCTACCTAGTCATGTCTTCCTTGCTATCATTTTCTCTCACAGTTACAAATTTGGGTAAAGTCATTCTGTTACTGAAATAACTATTTCCTCCTCCTCCTCCTCCTCCTCCTTTTCTTCTTCCTCCTTCCTCCTCCTCCTCTTCCTCCTCCTGTTCCTCCTCCTCCTCCTCCTTTTCTTCTTCCTCCTTCCTCCTCCTCCTCCTCCTCCTCCTCTTCCTCCTCCCCTCTTACTTCTCCTCCTTTTCAAACCGTCCCATGTACTCTAGGATGGCCTAAAACTTGCTATGTGGTTGAGGATGACTTTGAACTCTGATCTTCCTATCTCCTCCTTCCAAGAAGTGGGATTCTAGGCATGCCCCAGCAGGTCTGGTTTTACATAGTGGCTGAGGACTTCAAATCAGTACCTCATGTGTGCTAGATAAGCATTCTATTAACTGAGCTATACCTTTGTTTTCTGTCACTAGAATTCTGAAGATTGTCTAGTTGTGAGCAGAGGCTGAGCTGTATTGGGACATCTGATAAAATAGAAGTACCATACAGCTCTTCTGCTCTCCTTCCCAAACTGCCATCTGCCTGCACTGTATGCTCTTCCCTTAGGTTTTTATTAGTCATCACACTCCAGTGCCCCTGGATTTTCACCCTGGTTTGGAACCTCTCTTCTTGAGAGGTTGTTCTATTTGCACATTTGATTATAACAGAAAGAAAACATTCACTGAACAAAAATAATTACATACTATATGGTAAGCTCTAATTTTCACATTACATCGGTTATTTAGTCTCCATGACAGCTCACTATGCACATGTTGAAACCAATGATGTTTTCTATCTCTGACCTGAGTTTATAATGGCAAAGAGCTGTCCGTCATATATCTTTTCATGACATCACAATGCTCTCCTGCCACGACTGTTTATTCAAGCCCCTTCTCAGTCTTGAATTCCAAGAACAGATGATAGAATGATGAATGAATTACCATCCACACTCCCCAGTTGTTCATATTCTCTGAAAAACTGCAGGTAGCAAATACTTTGAGTGGCGGGGCTTAGGAGGCAATTCTATCTGGAAGGAATATCTTAGTAGAAAATAAGCTCTTAACTTGATGGCATGAGAACAGGGGTGTTTCAGACATTATTCCAAATGAGTAAAGATCATGTTTTCCTGTATGAAAGGGGTGGTGTTGTCCAAGAGATTCCATAGTAGCCTGCGTCCTAAAACCAGACAGCTCTGTGCACTGGGGATAAGGTGGCTATTACCTCAGTCTATAAATTCAGTCTATAAAGTCTTACCAATGTACCCTGGCACCTATCAGACCTGGGTTAAGAGGAAGTCAATTAGATATGTCATGGGATCTATAGAGGTGTGAACCACATTTATAGTGTTCCTCACATCTCTGTCCCAGAATCAATGCATCCCTGTAGGAGCCGGAATAGCTCAATTCAGGAGAGATATCTGAGTCACCAAGCCCCGGTAGGCTTATCAGCAATAGGAACAACGTGGAGCAGGTCTACTTGCTCTGAGAGAGCAGTAAATCACCACAGTGATCTGATGGCCGGGCACAGAGGACTATCTGATACCTGAACACACACACACACACACACACACACACACACACACACACACACACACACACACAGAGGTTCTCCTGTCTCTGACTCCTCTCTGGTCTAGATGGTGAGAGGTCCTTGATCAACCTTATCTGTGGCTCTGGTTCAAACTTGACTTCTTTTTTTCTCCTTCTCTCAAGCCTGTAAGTACTCCCAGACTCACTGAATACTGGATAGAAGAAGTTCTCCACTTTAATGGACAGATTTAGATTTCAAGTTTAAACATAAATATATTTGATAATGTTTTTGAGGGGGAGGTTCTGGAATTAGAATCTGATGGATAATAAAGTTTCCTTCCTATGACACCAAACGTAGCATCCCCAAAGATATTCAAGTCTGCCTGCCAATTCCAAGACACTTTTGATCCTTTGCAACCAATGTATTAGAATCTTCCAAGGGCCACAGAGTCCAGGTCCTACTTTTTCTGGGCCTTCCCCCTTGAGTGACATGTCATGCACTGTCAGTGTTAAGGTACCTTCTGACTCAGATGTTATCTACCCATTCTACTTTGGTGACAAGAGAATCAGATAAAGTAAGCTGATTAAAATTTTGCCCGAACTCCCCTGTGATGGTTTGTATATGCTTGGGCCCGGGAGTGGCACCATTTGGAGGTGTGGCCTTGTTCGAATAGGTGTGACCTGGTTGGAGTAGGTGTGTCACTGTGGGTGTGGGCTTAAGATCCTCACCCTAGTTGCCTGGAAGTCAGTCTTCCAGTAGCAGCCTTTCGAAGAAGACATAGACCTCTCAGCTCGGCCTGCCCCATGCCTGCCTGGAGGCTGCCATGCTCCCACCTTGATGATAATGGACTGAACCTCTGAACCTGTAAGCCAGCCCCAAGTAAATGTTGTAAAACCCTAACTAAGACACTCTCCTGAACACTAGGAGTTCACAACTTTCTCATTTATTTGTTTTTCAGGCCTAGAGAGACTCCCTATCCATCTAGTTCACTGTGTTTGTGTCCGAACGAGATCCCAGGATTATTGATCCTAGCGGTCATCAAGCGTGGTAGAAGAGAGATCCACATAAACACACGGGCATGCCCCGAACAAAAGGAATCAGGCGTCGGGTGAAACAGGCGAGCAGTGCTGGGTGGGAACAGAGAAGAGCAATGTTTAGTGGATGTGTGTGGCACCCGAAGGTGTTTTCCTAAAGTCTTCGTGTGGCTTGACGCATGCAAGCATTGGCAAACTCAGGAAAGCACAAGTAGCGCTGCACTCCTATCAAGAGCTGGCCTATCACAGCACGGTGAAAAGGGAAGGGAAGGAGCAATCCTTTTGAAATGACAAGGTTGTTGTTGTTGTTTTTGTAGCACATCATTATTAAAGATAAATGAGAACAGTGGAAGAAACACTGACAGTATGCATGAGTCACCAAGTGCTGGATAAATGAAAACATTTGGGGATTTGAAACATTAGCTCGCTATATTACAGCTTTCAGATGCAACAGATTTGCTGTGGTCAGTGTCAGCTCCCAAAAATTAATGGCTTTCCCAAAGAAATGGTTCAGTTTTTTTGTTTGTTTGTTTTTGTTTTTACAGATTTTTCTTATAATTGATTCTAGTGTTTTATTTTCTCTATAGCTTAGCGTTTGTTTTCTAACATTGTCCAACAGTAGCAGCAACTCCTTTAACATGGGTTCCATCATAGCCCTCGTGTACAAATGAATGTCCATTAGTATGTTCATGTAAAGGAAGCCAAAGAAATATCAAACCACTGTCAAAGGTCAAGGAGCCACAGCAGCAGCATGATTGCCATCTTGGTACTTCAGACACGAATAAGTACCCCAATGTACATGAGGTAAAGTGCTATGAAGAAAACATACTGCATAGAAGTACACAACATGATGCCACACTGAAAGTGACCATTTAAGGCACTTTTCTTCATCTCTGAAATGGATACAGTATTCATCAAGTAATATAGACCCAGTGCTCGTAGCACAGTGCGTGGAAATCAAGAAAAGAGCAACACATGTTTTACAAAGACCAAACTGGCCATCCCCACCTCAGTGACACACTGGTAAGAACAGCCCTGCTCCTCTGCATGAAGCAGAAGGAATGGATGCCCAGTGACAAAAGTGAGAGAGAAAAGAAAGGCCACCCCACTGCCAGTGATGCTGTTAAGCATTTTCTTCAATGTAAGCATTTGGACCAGGTCGTGAAGAGGTCGTAGCACTGGCTGCTTCTTCATGTATTTGTGAAAATGGACGCACATACTGAGTACCCCAGAGTAGCCAATGGCCACCGGCATCCACATGGAAATGAATTGAGTGTCCTGATGTGCTTCACAGTGTAAGCGTAGGATGGGAATACACATACATACTCACATTCATGTGAAATATATATGCCTATTTATCCAGCTAGTCGATGCTAGTAAGAAAACTAAAATTAGACCTGAGACCATGAGCCCACATCAGACCTTTACTGATGGCCTCCGGCAGAAACTTTACAACCCTTTGCTATGGATCACACCAAGAGTGCCATGGACCATGTAGCCCCAATGGGATTCCATCTCCAACATTAAGGATCTTAAGTTAGAATCACACGGAGTGTATTAGGTGTCGGCTCTCTCCCATATCATACTCTGTATGGAAACATATACAGGGGCCCTTTAAAAAAATATACACATCTGAGAATCACTGGCAGAAGAGAGGGGCTGACATGAAGGCCTGATATTACAGTCAAGCCAGGGCTAACCAAAAGATAAGCTATATTTAAAGAACAAAGGCATCTAATTGAGAATGTTAAGTTATCCCTCTAAATCAAGACCGATAACACTTCTGGTAACTAATATTTATTCAATGCTCATGGTTAACAAAGTGAGCGGACTGAGATTTTCCTTTGGGGCCATATGGGAGAGTGAAGAACAAACTGATGCATGTGGATGCAGGACGTCCAGGAAGAGAGATGTGTGCCTTGGTGAATATCTACTAGGGACAGAGAAAGGAAAGTTGTATTAGAAAATCACGAGCTCCTCCTCCTCCTCCTCCTCCTCCTCCTCCTGTTCTTCTCCTCCTCCTCCTCGTCCTCCTCCTCCTCGTCCTTGTCCTCATCCTCCTCATCCTCCTCGTCCTCGTCCTCGTCGTCATCCTCCTCCTTTTTCCCTTCTTCTTTCTCCTCCTCCTTCTCCTTCTTCCCCTCTTTCTTCTTCTCTGGGCTTTTCTTCTCCTATATTATTTGGGAATCTTTGACAGAAACATCTCTAAATGGGATGAGGCTTCCAGGCACTCATCACCAATTATTTGGGACATTGGGACATTCGGTATTTTCAGGTAGAGGGAAATCTCAGCTGGGAAGCGGATGAGCTGCAGGCTGAAGGTCAAATTGGAACGTGCCCAGGCACTGGATTTTGCAGGGTTCACCTTTATTTCCTCATTCTTCGCATCATTTTTTTTTTTTTTTTGTAGCATTGGGGGTGAGGGTGGGAAAATGGGTCAAGGCCATGAGACTGTAGGAAGTGTCAAGTGGCTTTGGTGTCTTGAATCTGGGATCAGCTTTCTTCCTTTTAACCTCATAGAGAATTACTGCACCTTGTGAAACTGAGGGGATAGTAAAACCCTTTATGGAGCATGTGTGCGTGTGTGTGTGTGTGTGTGTGTGTCCCCTTGTGATTATAGAAAAGATGACTTCTCCTCAAAGCTGGTGACAGTGAGCTCCCAAATGTCGGTCACTGAGCCTCCCTGCTGAGATCTCAGATATGGGCGAGAGAGCCCTTGAATTTGATTTGCGGTGAGTTTTCAGATTCGAAACTCACAATTTTTCCATAGCTGATGTTGCTGAGGCGTTGCATTAGATGTTTATTATATCGTGTGTGTGTGTGTGTGTGTGTGTGTGTGTGTGTTTGTGTGTGTGTTTGCACGTGCGCGCGCACGGGAGTGCACCACAATGCTCATATGGAAATAATGTGCAAGTCTCTCCTTCAACCAGGTGTGTTGTGGGGATTAAATGCAAATCATCAGGCTTGATGGAGAGCACCTTTATCCTATAGCCATCCGGCCAGCCCCAGTGTTTCAGTTTTTATAGACAAAATTGTACTTAGTTTGTAGGAAAAGTCATGCATGCATCTTTTTTTTTTTCAAAATTAAATGTCTTATTATAGAGAATTTCACCTGTGTATGAAAGCAGAGTAATGGAATAAACTACTTACCACTTGTTGCCCTCTTCCAAAGCCATTAATTCAGCACCAATTCTATCCTATGAGTAGGGGGAAATTATTTGACTTAACCTTTTTTGTTGTTGTCGTTGTTTTTGTTTTGTTTTGTTTTTATAATTTAAAGTCCTGCTCTATCCATTCCTAAAACAGTTCGGAATTTATAAATGGTAACTTAAAAGGTATCAACTAAGTAAATACTTTATGGAGCCACATTGTAAAACAAGTAACTCCACTTACTTTTATGTTTTTTAGTTGGTTAGATGGTGGGAAATGGTGGCTATAGCTGGGGCAAGAGGATGTGCACTTAGCTATTATCAAATAGTCTTAATAGCTATGTTAAGTAATTATGAATAAAGAGTATAGCAACACTGTCCAGCCTACCTCCCCAAACTGTTGCCAAGAGCAACCAAGACTACATATGAAAACAAAAATCATAAGAAATAAGCAACAAATAAGGCCATGAGATTTTCTTTTTTCTTTTTGAAAAGTCCTACCATGGCAAACATGGTGAATATTACCAAATAACAAAACGACAAAACAAAACATGGCTGCTATTATCTGAAATATGTTTTCACAGTTTCACTGCCTCACAGGCTCTGGAGAATTATGACAGTTGAAGTCAGACTTGAAACTTTACCTCGTATCCTTTTACGCTGTCCCCCAGAGCTTCAACAATCCCAGAACATTCGAATCCTGGCACCAAGGGGGTCTTGGGAGGGTTGTCAATGTTGCCCTGTCGCACCATCAGGTCGATGAAGTTCAAACCACTGTGAACAGCAAGTATAAAAATATTCAAAATGAGAGCCACTGAAAACACTGCTCTGCGTTTTCTTCCCTTCCCCTGCCTTTCCCCTCCCCCTCCTTTCCTCTCCTCCCTTTTGTAAAAAATCTCCTTCTTGCCAAAGTGTCCCTAAATGTAATGCCACTTAGCTAGATATCAGCAATAAAACAAAATTCAATTATCTCTGTGCGGATAAGTAATGCTTTCCTGGCAGCGAGGAGAGTTGCTGCTCACCCTCTGATTCAGCCCTTTCTCCTCCCCTCAGAGTCTGTTCACTCTTAGTCTGAAAACACATATTGACTAGATTGGTCATTAGACATTCCAGCACTTAATCAAAGGTTTAAAAAAATCATACTAGGGAGTGGCTAGAAGCAGACACATGGAAAACAGTCAGACGCAGTGGCTACCAGTCTCTCCATGAGACAGAAAGAGAAAGGACACCTAATTTCAAGGGTTCAAGACAACCAACCATCTCTCCTCAATCACCACACATATTTATGCCAGCACTGTACATAAGCGGCATCCACAAAAAACGAACGGGAGCCATCGAAAGACTGCAGGATTTCCTATAGGAGGAAGGTAGCTCAAAGAAGGGACATCAAAAGATGGCCCTAGGGATCTGAGAATATAGAATCTAAGTCATGCCTGCATGAGAGAAGTTACAGGGTATTTCCTGTTAATTCGTTACTTTTAAAATGAGACAGTTATGAAAGTTATGTCTAAGCCACTGCCATAGGAAATCACATGCTCCATTTCACGGATGCCATCAATACACCCAATGGCTTTGTGCTTTAGATCTATTCTTAGAGCCGCATTTAACTTCATTCGCTAACCGCATGCATGGAAGAACACATCTCATTGAAAAAGATATCTTTTATCAAGGGATACGGTTCTTAGGAGTTTCTCCTTTTCATTAGCCACCATCTGAGGAAACAAACTGTTCCATCCAACAACCTAAGGCCTGTTAGCCTCTGGCCAAGCCAAATGGCTTGAACTATTATGAGAACAGCGAGGCCTCTTTGAAGCCAGAATAGCCTCTAATTCTACCTGTGTCCCCCACTCTCATGCGCTGGTCTCATTCATACAGGATGGAGGAAGTCAAAGAGGATGGCTTTCTTGAAGGATGGGTTGAAAAGTCAACACTTTCTTGAGGTTCTCCTGATCGTGAATGAGGTGAGCTCCCTATCTTGCCTCAGATGATGTGGATCTTGTAAGGGGCCCTTCAGAAGGCAGCTGTATGCCTCATGAAATGTATTTGTTTCTATAGTACCTGGCGTACAATGGTCTCTCTCACAGTCACACCACAGAGCAGGTGCTCAAATGATATCTGTGGAACCAAGGAAATGTTGAAGATATGTAAAAGTTTACGCTTCTGGCTCAAAGACAAATTCTTTTTTGAAGTCCAGCATAATGGAAACGCTTTTTCAGATTTTCTACTTTGATGGTTAATAAAGATTCCTGTCCTTTTTTTCTTTTCTTTTTTTAAATCAAAATGTCCTCCAACAATAAATCCTGTTTCTTAAGGGGCTGGGGAGATGGAATTCAAGTCTCAAGTTTACTACTTCTAACTACACAGTCTTGAATAAATCACTAAGTTGGCTTCTCTGTCCTCCGTTTTCTCATCTGCGAGGCAAGGATTAGGCAGCACCCATTTCACAGGCTTGTAAAAATGAAGGGCCAAGCCGTGAAATGTGGCACCACTTCTCAAGAAACACTGTCTCAGAGCACATGTCTTTCCTTAAGAAGGCAAGAAGTATGTGCACATTTCAGGAAGCCTCACCCCTCTTTTAAAATAAAAGAGGGAATGTGCTAAAAACCGTTTCAGAGCTGCCACAGGACAATATCAGCTGTGTACCAACCTCACTTCTGTGAAAAGATCCATTGTCTAAAGTGTCCCTGTAGAACAGTAAAAAGAATTTCTGTCTCAAATCAAGCACTTCACCTCACCCCACGCACAGTTCAGCTCACTGCTTCCCTTTGTGCAAGAACTTAAGGGTTTTCCAAGACCCTGATAGAGAAATGCCAGAAAATAATCACTCAGCCATTCAGAAAACACAGCTGCCCCTGGGGAAGGCTCCACGCTGGATGCCGGTTACCCGGCTTAGGGCTGTCTTCAGTTACCTCCAGCATGAAGTGGGTGCGGTGACTGTGAGCTGAGATCCAAGCTACTGAGCTCCCAGAAGGGCCAAGACAGACTGTTCCTACAGTAAACTATTCAGTGATCCCATCAGGTCATGTGCCATGCCACTGTTCCTGGGAAGCAAGTATCTATTTCAGTATAGAAGAGGTGACCTGTCCTCTGTGGACTTCGTTCATCTGTTGCATCATGCACATCCTCTTGAAGTGGATGCAGTTCAAGTTCATTACATGTCTGATTTGTGGTTGGGACTGTACTATTTTCATTTCATTATTTCAAACTCAATGATATTGACATGAGCAATGAATTATGGTACCCATTTCCAAAGCAGGAAAATAGAGACACACAGAATAAGTCAGTATTATCTTATATATATATATATATATATATATATATATATATATATATATATACACACACACACATATGGATGAATTTGACTTCAAGCATAATAGAAACTTGAGTCCTTATAGAATACAGTACATTATGTGTGAATGTGATGCACATGTATGTGTGTATGTGTGTGTGTATGTGGTGTAGTATGTATGTGTGTACATGCCTACATGGAGACCAGAGAACACTGGATGGTCACCTCTATTCCACTCTAATTTATATCCTAGAGTCAGAGTCTCTCTGAATTCGAATCTATCTGGCAGCATCTAGCCCCAGTGATTCTCCTGTCCATTCCTCCCTCCTGTGCTGAGGTCACAGGCATGTATAACGCCATGCCTAGCTTTTTACATGGATCTGAACTCAGGTTCTTGAGCTTGTAGAACAAACATTCTCAACTGTTGGTCTCATTCATACAGGACAGAGGAAGTCAAAGAAGATGACTTCCTTGAAGGATGGGTTGAAAACTCAACACTTTATTGAGGTTTTCCTGATCATGTGTGAGGTGAGTTCCCCATCTTCCCTCAGTTGATCTGGATATTGTAAAGGGCCCTTTGGAAGGCAAAGGCCATCCTCCCAGCCTCCTGAATATGCTCCCCCTTAATGGAAACTTCTCCACCCACCATGTTGGATGATGTGGCATGTTCAAGGGTAACATCTGTAACAGATTTACCTTATTCTTAATTATGTATATGTGTTTGTGTCTGCATTTGAGTATGTGCATATGCAGCAGGCACCTGATGGATGAGCCTGGATGTGTGGAACCCCCTGATGTTGGAGTTACAGGCAGTTTCAGCCACCTCATGTGGGTGCTAGGAATTAAATTGGGGTCCCCAACAAGAGCAGGATACTATCTTAACCACTGATCCATTATCACATTCATGCCTGATGCCCATGGAGGCCAAAAGATGGTGTTGAATGCCCTGGGTTTGTAGTTAAATATGGTTGTGAGTTATCATGTGGGTGCTGAGAAATCAAACTCGGGTTCCCTAGAAGAGCAGCCAGTGTTCTTAACTACAGAGTCATCTTTCTAGCCCCAGGAGCCATTTTTAATATAAGCAACTACATCACCCCAACAAATGGTTGTTTCCCAAAAGTCGGGAATTGAAGAGAGCCCCTTGATGTCCCACCATTCCTCCTGCTTTCTGAGTTCCTTGTTATTCTCACATCTTCCTACTGGGATCTCTTTACTTGAATCCCCTGTGTGGTGTTGGTCTCATAAAATGAATAACTACATAAGAAGCAATACTACCGTCAACCACCCATTGAAACATTACTCATTTTATTTTTCCAGATAAAGCAATGCTGTTTAGAATTATGAAAACAAAAGCCATTGCCCTTGCTGCTTTTATTTTTCATGGCCACAAAGGCAAAACAAAACAGGGGCCAATCAAGCCACACAGCTTCATAATTACCATTTCCAGTCCTCTCGGAGATAAGCTGATTTTTCCCTGGACACTACTGCAGGAGAGTTGCTAAGGACTAGCTAGGCACATGGGGGCCAGGGTGGACAAAACCTCTAGATGCCTCTCTTACTGAGTTTTTTCCTTAAGGGAAGAACAATTTATTTTGGCTCTCAGTTTGAGGGTATATGGTCCATCGTGACCTAGAAGGCACAGTAGAGTTTGTGGATGCACAAGCACCTGGCAGGGTCTCTTTACATCTCTAAATTGAGTCGTGTAGTACAGCTTTCAAATATGTGATGTCACTGCAGAATAGTGGTTGAAAGAACTTACTAATGTTCTGATATAATCCTACCTAAAAACACTATATAATTTTAATATATAATATATTTAATATTAACAGATTATTATTGATATTAACACATTAATATCAACACGTTACCATATTGATAATTATAAGTTATATATTGAATATATTATATACATTATATATGTAAACCATTGTTTTTCCTCCTATACTAAATTGCTAGTCAGAAATTAGGTATAACAGGCTATTACTGACGCATAGTATCCTGAAGCGCTGAAGAGTGAAGAAGGTATTCTGAAGAATTGTAATCATAACAGGGGGGTTCTAATGTCATAATAGGAAATATGGAGGCATTTGGGGACATTCCTTTTAAATAATATTGCCTTACATTTACCTGGTATAGTGGAGCTCACAATACATTTCCATGCAAATCTCTTTAGTTCCAGAAAACATAAAACATCCAAGTATCAGTTCGCCTATCAAATAGACATACACACTAAGAATCCCATGGAAAAACGGAGCTGCCAAAGGCTCTGGGTGTAGTATGTGGCAGAGCTGAGACTTGACAAAGGCCTTCAGACTTCTTTCCTATTTTATTGCCCAAGACACTGTAAAATGCAAGATCAACCAAACGTACAAAGCTCAAGGCTCTCAGATTTAGAGGCAAGAAGACTAAAAGGAAACCTAGTGGTGAGAGGATATGTTAGTATGTAGATTCTAGACCCTTCACTTCACTCCATGCATTACAGACCATCACAGGGTCCTTCCCAGCTCTCACACTGTTCTAATGGCCCCTATCCTGTGGTTTCTACTTAAAATAAGAGTAGAATTGGTGTCCAGGCGGATACACCCTGGCCAGGATAAAGATATGGACTCATCATAGGAGCTAGCCTTCCTTGGCCTCTATAATTTTTTTCTTTAGTGAAGCATGTCACCTAGGAAGTCTCTGGAGAGGTAGTGAGAGATGTCACACTGTCCGTATCATGTGGTCGGCATCGATGCGCACTGCTCCTGTAATGAAGACACTACCTGTGAGTGCCGACGTAGGGACCATTTTAATCTCCATGTAGAAAAGAAATCTAGCACCCTATCCAAGGTCATCTCATAGGACCTGAATAAGCATGCACATCCTTTTACTGTTGACTTCCGAGCTGGGGTTTTAACCATTAAATCAACATCTTGTTATTTACAAACCACAGGAGACTGTTTTGCACTCTCACCTCTTGTCATTTGGAATATGCTAGTTTTTAAAATGCTAACGTTTCATAGGTTAACAATCTTAACAAAGATACAAGGTGCTAGATTTGTATTCTTTAGAAGGTACTGTGGAGTAAATAATGGACCAGTCAGCCCAGGCATGGTGTATTTGCTTCCCAATTTAAAAAAGGGTTGACGTGAAGGAATTTTAGGGCTTCTGCCAGCCCATTCTTTCCCCAGATCGTCAGTAACCTCAACCCTGATCATGGGCTCCAAGCAACGTTATGCCATTAAGTGAAGACCACCACGGTGAAAACGTGTCTTGAATGCACATTTACATGGACACAGATCACAAAATCTCCACCGTCTACTCAGTCTGTATTCTCCTCAGAACCCACAAAGCTTGTCCTGCCATCGGTACAGTTAAGAGGCAGACCACTAACGAAATCACTTTCAGTGTCTTATTACAGAAGGACTGTTCTTGTGCCCTATGATCATTTGCTACAATACAGACTTGCTATGTGAAGATGCAATTGTTTCCCCTACACTTATAACCCAGGATGTTTTAGTCTTTGAGGCCTAGGATAGTATATGAACTGATTGGGTTTTTGTTGTTGTTGTTGGATTTCTTTCCTCTTCCCCTCCCATTAATTGGTGGTTTACTTTACATATCCTGTGGCATTTATTCCCATTCTAGGAGGAAGTGTGTGTGTGTGTGTGTGTGTGTGTGTGTGTGTGAGCATATGCATAAAGAGGCCCAAAGCTGGTATCGTGTATTTTCCCAGTTCCCTTTCCACTTTATCTACTGTGACAGGGTCCTTCACTGAACCTGGAGCTCACCAACTCTGCTAACCTGGCTAGCCAACCTGCCTCAGAGATCTCTCGTCTTTGTTTCCTGCATGTGCTGACATTACACAGGGTCTTCTACATCCACCTGGGTTTTATATGGGTGATGGGGATCCAAACTCAGGTCCTCCTGTTAGTGCAAGTGTTTCATCCACTGAACCATCTCCCTTCCTTCGATTCATGAACTTGTCTTAAAGCCCCACTTCATCTTATCTTAACTCGGGAGTCTTGGAGTCCTAGAAATCTTAAATATACTTAAATCGTAAACATTTTTACAGTTATTTACAAATGCACTTATTTGTGTTGGAGGATGCAAATATATGTCATGGTACATAAGTGTATGGTCTATAAGTGCCTGTGTATGCTCTTGTGATCAGAGATGAGTAGTCAGCCTTAGTATGCAGTTCCTCAGGTGTTGTCTACTTAGTTTTTGAGACAGTATTTGTCCCTGGTACTGAGACTCACTATTCAGCTAGGCTGGATCATTAGCAAGCATCATGGACTTACCTGGTTTATGATATAGGGAGTGGGGATTGAATTCCGGTCCTATGCGTATGTGGCAAACACCTTATCAACTGAGCCCTCTTCCCAGTCCTGGTTTGAAAATCTTATTGTGCATTAGAATTCCCAAGAAAGCTTGTTAAGGTGGATTGTTGGTCCCTACCTCTGACTCAATTGATCAAGTTTCCAAGCTTTGCTGCCAAGCAGTGGAAAATGCTTGGAGAATTACCAACACATCTCCCTGAGCTAAAACTTCATGTCCTTATTGTAATGAGATTTGGTAAGAATTGAAAGATGGTCATTAGACAGATATGAAAAAAAAAAATCTCCCAGGACAGGTGAGATTTCTGATCTTGGTCCAGAAGATTATATTTAGCCTTGTTAGATGTAGTCTTATTAGATTAGCTTCATTGGTCTAATTTGTCTGCTTCTTTCTTGGATCCCAATTCTTTGATCCAAAACCTTGGCTGGCCTTCATAAACTTCTGTTCTCTGATCATGCTGTCACCAAGCCATTATTATCTAAGTCCAAATTGCTGATAAAAAAAAATTACTAGATCGGCTGCCATGTCCCTGCTAATGATATTTATAAAAAGCCAACAAGAGAGGTTGTGACAGAAATGTAAAATATAAGCTGAATCTGGAAGATCCTCAACTCACAGATTCTTCTGGTTCTATAAAATAGCTTCAAGATGTCCTGAGTTCCTGTGCAGTGAGTATTCAGTGGAGAGACTAAGATCACCTTGCCCATGGTTGGGAGCAGTCAGTGCCTTCTCCCACTGTAGCCTGGCTGAGTAACCCAGATTCTGTGTCTTTGGGTACATGGCAAGACCCCTTCAAGTCCTTTCTCCCTGTAAGCATGAATATTCTGCCCCAGATCAGAGGGTCTTTAGTTTAAGTGTTATAGTTTGAATTTAAAATGTGCCCCCATGGAGTCATGATCTGAATGTTTGCTTCCTGGCTAATGCTGCTAATCGGAAGTCCGTGGGACTTCTAAGATATAGGGCAGAAGTAAGAAAATGGGGACAAGTGCTCATTCTCTCTGTTTCCTGCTTTGTTTCCATGTGAACAAGCCTGTTTCGTGCTCATCGAACCGTGAACTAAGCTGCCTAGGCTCCCTTGCCATGTTGAATTGAAACACTCCAAAAATGAGAGTCAAAAGAATTCTTGTTAGAGAGCATGGTCGCAGTGGTATGAGAGTAACAAACGTGCAAACGTGCTAGGTAATCCCCATTGTCAAAAGGGTTGCAAGGCACCGCTGTGGTAAGTAGTGTCAGCCCTTCCCATGCAGAGGAATGTGCAAGAAGGGATGGGTTCTTTCTAACGGACTTCTCTGAAGATAAAACCCAAGGAGAAAAATCAACTGATTCATGGCCAGTGAATATGATAGACCACAGTTATGAGGCGCTTACTGCATTTGAGGCTAAGTGGCTTATACATATAGTACCATTTACTTTGTACAATGTTCATAATAATGCTAAGAGATAATGATATTGTCCTAATTTTACAAAGGACAAAATGGGGGCATGTTGAGGTTCACAATACCAAAATGGGAGGGATGATACAAATCCACAACCTCCCTACTTACTTCCTTTGGAAGATATTACCCAGCATTCCCAGTTACAAAGATTGAAGCTCTGCATTCAGCACGCTGAGCACCTGATGTTTTTACCAAGCAGTATGCTAGGTCTTTGAAGCCCAGAGTTCACACATGTCTAAATCCTCATAGGAACAAATTCCTGCAAGTTCCCTAAAGTATGATGGGATGAGTACTTTTATAGGACATAGAAGCAGAACACTCGGTGGCCACCAGGGATGTGCCAAAATAGAAGGTAGCAAGGAAGTCAGAACACTGACACCCCAAAGGTTTATTAAAGAAGTGGTCCGGAGATCCTCTGCCATCCCCGAAGACGTATTTAAGCCCTCCACTTTAATTTTCTCCCTTCTATACATGACTTCCTTGGGGATTAAGTCTTCAGCATTGGGCATTCCATTGGTCATGGCGTTGGTGTGGATCTAATATTGAGTACTTGTGATACTGAACTGGTCTCACACAGCAGCTGCTCCATAAGTGTGAGCTGCTTCGACCACCACCACTCTCCTAACACAAAGAGGGCATCAAAGGCCAAGTTCACTGGGAAACAGACTCTACGATGGAGATTTTCATGCATTCTGACAGTAAGGACCCTAGGGAATGATACTTGGATCATTGCGAGGGAAGTTGGATTGGGTGGAGGAAAGGTTGGTTTCTGATGTTCTCGTACAGAGGTTTCTGAATCCATGAAAACTCTTGTCCTCTTAGCAGTTCTTAGTCAAGACAAAGGAAGTAGGCTTTATATCTTGTACTGAGAAGTCACAGGTTGAGAGCTGCAGAGAGAGAGAGAGAGAGAGAGAGAGAGAGAGAGAGAGAGAGAGAGAGAGAGAGAGAGAGAGAGAGAGAGAGAGAGAGANGAGAGAGAGAGAGACAGAGAGAGAGAGAGAAAGAGAGAGAGAGACAGAGACAGAGACAGAGACAGAGACACAGAGAGAGACAGAGACACAGAGACAGACAGACAGACAGACAGACAGACAGACAGATCATCCTGGACAAGGGGGCACATCTCTTTGGCCAAAATTGATTCTTTAGATGGGGATGGGCTATAAGTTGTCAGTAGGCATAGTACTCAGTAGCAGGATGAATAAAGACTGAGGCCCTAAAATAATATTCTGGTGACATATGTCAGAATCTACTACCAGAGCAGTGGTGAAATAACCACTTTAAAGCATGTTATTCCCTCATGCTCACAGAACAGTTATTACAGTCCCCTCGGAGTCTGGATCCATATAACTCTTCCTGCCATCTCTAACCACAATTGTTAAGTAGCTTTTACATCCATATGATAAATAAGGAATTCCCCAATCCATCTAAAGTTGTTTTTCCATAGCCTACCATTTTCTTATTAATGAGATTATTGCCCCACCCAGATACAAAATATTCTTCTAAGTTGAAATCTGCTCAGAGAGAATTCTCGCTGCTTCCTGGCTGCTGGGACACGATCTCTGCTCTGCCATGCCCTCCCCAACACATTGTGCTGAGATCCTGAGACAGACCAACTTTTCACCATTGAAAAGGGGTCCCTATATCAAAGCTGACTCTTGCTGAGATGGTTAGTGTCAACTGTCAACTTGACAGACCCTAGAGGGGGACAGGCCTCTGGGCCTGACTGTGAGAGATGATCTCGATTGGATTAATTCAGATGGGAAGACTTGCTTACTGTGGGTGGCGCCATTATCTAGCTAGGATCCTGAATTGTATAAATGGAGAAAGGGATCCGACAACAGCATTGAAATATCAATCTGATTCCTGATTGTGATGGGGAGGGCGTGGTAGAGCAGAGATCGTGTCCCGGCAGCCAGGGAGCATCAAGAATTCTCTCTGAACAGATTTCAGCTTAAAGGAGTATTTTGTTGAAAACTAAGCCTTGACTGATCATGAAAGGCACTGGCATTGACACAAGTACTCGAGTCTTGAATCTAAGAACTATAACGGGTTCTTCTCTGACATACTATGAGGTCACCAGCTGCTTCCATCTTCCGCTGCTATGACTTCTCTACCATGACTGACACTACCCTTGAACTCTGGCTCAAAGAAAACCTCTTTCTCCCTTAAGTTGCTTTTGTTTGTATTTTTTTTTTCTTTAATCAGAGCAACAAGAAAAGAAACAAAGGTGTCACTCTGCCCACCTAAACTTAATACCTTGAGGCTTTCTCCATGTTCTCAAGGTTTCATGCAAAAGAATCCTGAATCCATCGGGCCCACTAGTGCTGGGCACATGGGATAATTTAGTGGACACTTAGGGTGCTCCAGCAAAGACTCCCCATTCCCTTTTGTGGTTGATCCTTTGCAAGGGTTTGGATGATACTGAGAGATACCTCATTCATACCGAACAGAGGGTAGTCACTAAGTTGGGGCCTTTCTTTGGTGGGCCCTGAGAAGGAAGGTCTTATGCATCCTAACAACTAATTATATAAAACCTGAAATTAGAATAAGACCATTAATTAAGCATGTGACATAGTAAGAGAAAAGGAAAACAAGGAATTAAGAAGATCAAAGGACAAAGAAAGGGGACAGAGACCAAGGAAAAAGAAAACAGAAGGGGCTTAGCAGGCAGGGCCACAAAAATACCTGCAGGATTTACATATGTCTCGGTGTAAAAGTCAGCATTAGATTATATCCAAGTGCTTCCTCTATGTTCGTAGGAAGCTGAGATCACAGGCTGCTGCAGAACAGGTGTCATCAAAGAAAAGCCCTTCACACTCTAAGTGGAATTTGACCCTCAATGAGCAGCAAGGACCTTAGCATGTGGGACAGCCTCTACCAGTTAGGAGAGGGACCAAGCAGATCTGAGGTGAGGCTCTGACCAAGCAGAAACAGTCAAAGATCATGGGCCACTTATTATTCTGGTCTTGTTTTGCCAATAATATGTTCATCAAAGCGCTTAACTCCAATCCAGGTAGGGTCAAAGAAGCAAATGTTTGATTCGTTTTATTTCTTCAGAACCATAGTTTTGGTCTCTGTTTGTTACTCTCAGCTGGTAGTATGTGCATGCCCGGGAAAATAGGTATTGATTGACCTCAGAAAAATCTTGTTCATATTTTTTTTTCCCTTTCTTGGCTTTTTAAGTACCCGTTTTGATATCTCAAGACTGTGAAAATAATTTGCTCTTGGAAGGGAAATTATGTGCAAAGCAAGGATGCCTTGTATGTAACTCTCAATGAGTATCTTATATGAGGACAGCCAGAACTGTCCTGAGTGAGTCACAGTATGGAGAAGACCCAGGATCAATCAGAGGGTGGGAAGACTGTGTTTTTGATGGCTCTACCCACTTCTTCCAACTTTTCTTGGCCACAGTCCCCTTGGAGTCTGGATCCATATAACTCTGCCTGCCCTCTCTAACCACAATTGTTACATAATCAAGCTTTTACACCTATATGCTAAATAAAGAATTCCCCAATCCATCTAAAGTTGTTTTTCCATAGCTTACCATTTTCCTATTAATGGGATTATTGCCCCACCCAGATACTTTCCTCTCTAACACGAACAGTGATGATGGATGCTATTAGGAAAGGATATAGCTGTGTGAGTTCTTTATTGCTGGTGTGTCTGGGAAAAGAACTATATTCAGATCATCTGTCTCAATTAGTATTCAAGACACGCTCCAATGGTATTTTCACCATGTAATAAAATAGCCAAAGAGACATATTGAGAATGTAAATAGCCAGAGCCAGTTTTCAACAGACACAGAAAAGCATGGCACAAGTAAGCTGTCTTTGATGCCAAGACCAACGGTTTTGATTTGGGAGACTTTGAGGTATTTATCTACCCAACCCCTGGGAGAAGCAGGAGGTATTTGTTCCTATGACAGTTGCCGAAAAGGTTAACATCTCTATGTTCCATGCTGTGTGCTGACCAAGGCATGCGCTCCAGAAGAGTTCTTGGCAGCAGTTGCTTGGCTGGAACATTCATTCTCATCCAATTTAGATTCAACAGACCCTCTGTGTTTTGGGGGTTGGCTAGGCAATGATGCTACAACACTGACCGTGACATCTGTGCCTCCCAGGAGTTCAGAGCTCAGCAAAATAAATGACGACACAGTGTGACAATTCCACAAGAGGCTACTATACAAGGGTCACGGCCAGCACAGAGAAAGTAGCTATTTACTTGTCTCATTGAGATTGGGTGCTTCACAAATGGAAGAACTGGATGGACGTGCTTTTACATCCATTCTTCAAACCCTCCGGCTCTAACCCACCTCTCCACGGAGAGGAAAAAGGCTTCAGTGTGACCCCAGTTTGATTTCTTCATAAAGCTATCAAGGGCACAGGAGTCCCAAACAGAAACAGTCCACTGTTGCTATAGTAGGACAGTTATTTCCCAGGATGTTGCTACCGATTACAAGATATATAAAAAAACTGTTGTTTCAATAGGACAAATGGAGAGAGGTAAAGACTAGCATGGTTACATCTATGTCATCCTATGGTAATGGGAACAGCCTCTATCTAGGCTTGCCAATATTGTAGCCACTGGACATACATACAGATACCAAACACTTAAAATGTGGTCATTGTGGCTGAATACAGTAGTCACTTTTATGGTTGATATGACCAAATACCCAAGTGAAGAGAAGGGATGTTTTCATTTGGCTTACATCTATAGACACTCAGTCCCCAGTCTCTCACTCCATTGAGTCTGGGTGTGTTGTAAAACAGGCAAGCATGGTGGTGGGAACATGGGGAAAGGGGCTGTTCACTTCATGGTACACAGGAAGCAGGGCAGCAGAGATCTGGGGACCAAACATAATGTCCATACTGTGCATTGGGTATCAATTTCTCCATCTAGGTCCTACCCATTAGAGCTTCCAGAACATCCCAAAATAGTGTCAGTGGCTAGGGACCAAGTATTCAGCACATGAATCCGTGGGGGGTGGGGGAGGTATTTCAAATTCAAACCATAGCATTAAGGAACTGAATTTCAAATGTTGCGTCATTAATATTTAAGTGCATCAGCTTTAAAAGGAGATGGTAGCAGGACCATGAGGCTTCTACCTTCCCCATAGGTAATTAGCAACTCCAGAAGTCTATCTTCCAAACATGCTTAGTACGGGGCACATCAAAGGCTGCCAAACAGTGTTTCTTCCACTGGAGACTCAAACAGGAAAACATCCGCGAGTTTTGAGCTTTCCCCTCTCTTTCCCTTCTCTTTATCTCTCAGCCCCGCTTGTCTGGCAGCTCAGGCTGTACTCTAGTGTAACGAGGAGAGGGAGAACCAGGTTAAATCGAAGGCTTGCTGAATTGAAGTGTGTTGGAAAGAGCAAAGATTTACCCCTGGAAAGTGGAAGGGGGAAAGAGGGTCAAGATAAATATAAAAGACCAGAGAGTAAGGACAGAGTTTAGAAACTGGGAGGGGGCAAGAGAAACGGTTCAGCTGGTCAAAATCTTGCCGTGCCTTAGCTCAGATCCCTAGCACCCTTGTGGAGAGCTAGGCGCAGCCATCCACCTTTGTAATATAGCATTGTGGAGGCAGACAGGAGTGGCATGAGGCCTGCTGGTTAGCTAGTCTAGCTGAATGGGGGAGGTCTAGGCTCAATTAGAGATCCTGTCTCAAATCAAACAAATGAACCAACAAATGAATGAATGAATGAATGAATGAATGAATGAGGTGGAGAGTAAAAGAGGAAGATACTGCTTGCTCAAGGCTCTGAACAGTCATGGAAACACACACACACACACACACACATACACACACACACACACACACACACACAGAGGGGGGGTAGGAGGATGGAGGGAGGGAGGGAGGGAAGAGAGCAGAGAGAGTCTGAAGAAAGCAGGAGGCACCAGGCGGTGTCAACAGGAAAACACTATTTTCAAGCCTTTTCTCAAGCTCCTTTCTCTCATGGATCCAGATTGCTTGTTTTCTAGGATACTGGGTTGACATGGCTTCTCCGTTATGTTTCAGGTTTAGTATCTACTCAGGAGAGAACAAGCCCAGTTATGCTGAAGAATGGAAAGAAAAGAGTGCGACTAGGAAGGGAATAGCAAGCTGCCTAAGGAAGGAGCCAAGTGCCACTGGCTGAGGACACAGGCCTTGCAGCTTAGAGGAGGGAGGAGGGAGGAGGGAGGAAGAGGGAAGAGGGTAACAATGGCCTTTGCTATTTATCTCCTCTTGTTCCAGAGGTGCTGGCTGTCCCCCAGGTCAGATGAAGAAGGCCTGAACTGAAGCTGCTGTTTGGAGAAGGGGAAGGTTACACCAAGGCCTGCATGACGCATTCTCCAGTTCTGACTGCAAGGTTGAGTCAGAGTGTATGACAAACCCCCATACGGAACGATTTTAGTGAGTTTTGCTGGGAGGATAAAAAGAATCCAATTACGGAATCACTCAGACCAATCACAAGAACGGTGGTCTTAATAGCTCTCCATTAGCTGACTGAACTACGGTAGCACAGATAAATGGAAAAGCAATTCTCTTTGATCCCACGCAAGGCCTGTTTTTCTTCTCCTACCAAAGACGAGAACTAATAACTGTTAGGGAGGAAGAAGGGAGCTACGGAGAAGGTAGTGAGTCTCCCCAGAGTTCACACAAATTCAGGACACAAAGTATCTGCATGGCACTGTGCCTTGTGTATCTATTTTCTTGAAAAACAACTGTGTCCTCTGAGGGGGGGCGGGCAGGAAATGAGAAAAACGGGTGGGAGAATCTAGGCGAGGATGAAGACAGCTATCATGTATCAATGTTGGATTTGTTAACCCATCAAGCTGTTTTCCCACCAGGCTCAAATCTAAGCTTTGTCTTATTATCTGGGTGGTTATTCTTTTGTGGTGCTGAGGTTCAAACTCAGGGTCTTATACTCGCTGAGCAAACATTCTACCATTGACCTAAGCTACATCCTTAGCTCAGATCTTGATCCAATTCACTCACTTCTCAATTCCATTTCTTCATCTGGCATCCTAGAGATAGCTACAGGGCCCTTAGAATAGTGTCCATAACACAAAATAAGGCTTCCATGAGGGTTATTAAGATATGGATAATGGTATAATAATAATAATAATAATAATAATAATAATAATAATAATAATAATAAATGACATAAAGGAAATGATGATGGCATCCTTATGTTATCTTCAAGCCATGAGAATATGACTATAGGCAGAGTGGGCACAAAATAGATGTATAATATGGATGCTTCAGGGGTGATGGGGGCCAAAAAGGATGACAGAAAAGGGTCATAATTTAAAGGGTAAAACAAGAGAACCATATTCCGAGCACCCATACAACAGCCCATAGGAAATACATCCAACTATTTGAAGATTGAGGAGAGGGCATGGGGGCTAATTCGTAACAAAGAAAGATGGGACCAGAGTCATGGAAGTACAGTTTCTTTTCAAATTCTGTTGCTGATGCACAGTCTGAGTGAGCGCCCCAGGAATAACAGTTATCAGGAGCAGCCCCCAGGTTCTCTCAGACAGCCCTGGCCTCCAGCATCTGGAAGAGACGGAGGTCAATAGGGAGAAAATTACAGAGTAGCCTCAGAGCTCAAAGCCCCACATTTCCCAGCCCAGAGAAGGTAGTTATTAGAGATGAGGGAAATAACTCTGGGTCCCACAATCACATGGTGTGTTAAGAAGAAATAAAACTCTCTGAAAAATGTATTTCCTCTGGGATTCATCCAGTCCTCACTCAAAGATCCACCAGCTGCAGATGTTCAAAGAGATTACCTTTCTTGTTGGGTAAAAATGCTAGATAGATGCAGGTTTCTCATTGATGAGGGAGGGAAACTTAAAGCTACATCTACCCTAAGTAGCCACTGGCTATGTTACAATAGCCTTAATTATTATGTATACTGTCAATCATTTATTTACCTATCCTGTGAATATTTATTGAATGTCTATATTAACTTAGTCCTTACTTGGTATATAATCGTTCATTGGTGATGTTAGAATTTCCAAGATTATTAAACAGGTATGAAAGACTTTATTCTATGTTATTTAGTAACTTTGGAATAAGAAATGTAAGATCCTAAAAAGGGAATGAACAGGGCTACAGTTCCAGTCCTTGCTCTGGTCTCCAATCTTTTCTGGATGAGAGTCTCTCCTACCTAGGCACGGTGGCAGCATGTACCTGCAATTCCAGCACTAAGGAAGGTAAGGACTCTGAGTGGGAAGCCACACGGTGAGTTCAAGGCCAGTCTGTGCAACTCAGTGACATCTTGACTCAGAAAAACACAGAGGGGAGAGAGGAGTGGAACTGTCTATGCCCAGAGAGGGCCGCCATTATAATCAGTCCAGTGTGCTTCTTTTCTTTCCCTTTAAAAGGAAATTCTTTTACTTTTTCAGATTACAACATAATTACATCATTTCCCCTTCCATTGCCTACCTCCGAATCCTCCCAGGTGCCCCTCCTTACTCTTTTTCAAATCCATAGCCTCTTCTTCAAATTAGCTGCACACATGGACACATACACTCCCTAAATACATCTGCTTCATTTGAAAATCTCTCTCTCTCTCTCTCTCTCTCTCTCTCTCTCTCTCTCTCTCTCTCTCTTTCTCTCTCTCTCTCCATAATTATGTCTTGCTCTGTTTGTATATTTTTTGTAGTTCTTACCTATATCGTTTGATCACTGTTCTTTGTTGATTTTGGAGTATCTATTCCTCCACACACAATACACTCACACACAAGATGCATATATAACATTCATACAAGCTTGTCTGTATGCCAGCCCCAACCCCCCCCCCCCACACACACACAAACATTCCAAGTGGGCTGTTATTCCCACAGTGGTATTATTTTAGGCTAGTGTAGGAGAGAACAGGACAAATAAAGTCTAAGGTCTTTATTCCTTTGGGGACTTGGGAGAGAGAGTGAGAGAAATCTAGAGGCCGCCAAGCAGTGACCAATCAAATTCTTTCCCAGCTACATGAAAATCAGAAGAAAAACATTTCTGCTGTATGGAGGCTTGCTAAAACCAAACAGCCAAAGCTAGGGGTTGACACCCTTGTCAGTCTCAAGATGGAGAGTCACTGTAGGAGATATCTAGGGCAGGGACCTGTCACATGGTCAGCAGAGAAGCGACCAAGGCCGAGGTCAGGAAGGAACAGGCTGCTGGTCCCTCTGAAGGTTTCTAAGCTTGGTTTATGTCCTGGCACACTATAGGAGCACAACTTATCTGCATCCTACTCCTTCTGCTCTTTCTTTAGGAATCTGTATTGGTGTATTCTCCCAAGGTTTCTCTAGATCTTGGGGGTACTGCAAACTTTTGGGGAGACATGTAGGGGATGAATGGTGGGGGTCTCTCCAAAAAACCTTATGAGAGAGGGCTAGGGGAGCAACTCAACAATAAAGAACTTGTCAAGCATGCATAGGGTACCAGGTTCTATCCCTCGCATTACACACAGGGAAGAAGTTTTACGGAGTACTGGAGACTTTCTTTGTATTTCTTCTACACCAGTAATGTTTTTTGGACACGTAATAGGTACAACAGAAATCATTAATTCAACAAACATTTAACACACCAATATCACCCTTAGGTACTTTAGGTCTACTACCTTTCTGTGTATGTATGTATGTATGTATGTATGTATGTGTGTATGTATGTGTGGGTATATTATGGGTGTCCGTGTGAGATGTGTAAGTGCATGTGTGAATAGATATCCATATCTGTGCTTCTGTGAGAGGAAACCAGAAATCAATGTGGTTATCAGTCCCCAGAAGTTGTCTGTCCGTTTTATTTCTTGGTTTTGTATCATTCTGTTGTCTCGTTTGAGACAGTCTCTCGCTAGGACCTTGGGCTCATCAAGTAGGCTACCATGGTTGGCCATTGAGTCTTGAGGATCTACCTGTCTCTCTACTTCTTTGATGCTGAGATTATAAGTGTATATCCCCACACTTGGCTTTTTATATGGGAGCTGGGGACTGAATTCAGGTCCTTACACTTGGGCTTGCAAGCACTTTACCAACTGAACTATTCCCAAAGTCCCCATTATCTATTTTTATCCTTCTTTACACAAGAACTTTACCCCATTGGCACTATTATGCCTCTATCACCTATGAACGAATTGAGGTTTCATTGCATAGTTATACAAGCTTCTAAGATGTTCAGACACATGGTTTACATGCAGGCCCCCTTCACTTCAAATACAGAGTATTTTATAACACAAGGCTTGCCCACAGTGCCATTCCAAGATATGAATCATGATGCTTCCTTGCATAGGTGATAATTATCTTGCATTGAGCTCTGGGGACCACATTCATTTAGAGAAGTTGAGAGTAACAGGCCTGATGCTTTAGCCTGCAAACAGGGTTTTGTTGGGGAATGTGCTATTTGGCATGCCCTGCTCCCAGCCAGTGCTGAAGATGAGAGTAGATGAAGGAAGAGTCAGGGGGGTCACTAGCAAAAGAAGATTAAAGGCAGCAGCTGACTGCATGCTCTTATGAAGAAAATATCACATTCAAAGACGGGGCAGCACTTTCCACAGGAGTGTCAATGCTGTCTCCTGAGCCTTCAAACATAAAACTTACTCATTTCAATGCCATGACTCCAGCCAATTTCCTGTATGAGATCACACACGGAGGAACTAATTTGAGATTACATGCCTGCTGCCCTTTCCTATGAAGAGTCTCTTCTGGCTCTAATTAAACTTTTTCTTCTACGACAAATGCCAAGATGTCAAAAGGATTCATCTTAGGAAAGAGAAGTGCTAGGAACTTGGAGGTACAAATTCCTGTGCCTGGGTGAGCTTTGTGGCTCACACTGGATGTCACTGATCGATCTGAAGGTCATGGGATTTGGAATCCTTTGAATTACTGTGAAACAAACACGGGAAGCTAGATGATCTATGCATACTCAACTGTCAGATAATCCTTGCCACGACCCATGGATGCAATGCAAGGGCTGGTATGATGGTAGTCATAGAACAGTGTTATAGAGAATAGAATAGTCTATCCCTAACCCTAGGGATAAGAATCAAAAATCAAATCCATGCTCGTTGCTGCCAACGTGCTTCAGAACCAAGAGATATCAATTCAAACCTGAGAGTCTCAGAAAGGAAAATGTTCTTTACTGAGCACCTATTACAGGCAAGGTATTTTGGGAGCAGCTGAAGTGTGAATATGAAATGTATCCCCAAAGGCCCATGTGTTTGAGCACTTGGTCCATGCTAGTAGTGCTGTGTGGGAGGGTTGTATAGCCTTCAGAAGGTGGAGGCTTACAGGCAAAAATGGGTGGAGCACTAGGGGTGAGTCTTAAGGTTTTATATCACAACCTCGATTCATTCTCTTCTTTGCTTACTGCCAATGTAACATGAGCAGCTGGCCTCCTGATCCTACCACCATGCATCCCCCACTAGGATGGAAAGTGTCCCCTCAAACTGTAAGCCAGAAAAACAAATTTCTTCCTTAATTTGCTTGTCATTAGGCATTGATCCCAGCAAGGAGAAAATTAACTGAAAACGAGGGTTTTCATAGACTCTTCCAATCATCACAATGCCTAACATCAGGTATTTTTACTAGGATGAGTTACAAGTGCTATTTGCTTAAGATAAACAGTCACAATGAGGAAGAGTTAGGATCAGAACCCAAATCCACAAAAGTCTCCCAATATTTCTACCTAACTTCTAACTCCCAGTTTCTTTTTCCGAAAAACATGGTTGTTAATTCCTGGGAGACCATCCTTCCAGAGTGGGGAGGATAAGGATTTAAAAAATGATATGCCTAATGTGCTTTGACCCCCGCAAGAATGCTTCAAGAGGGAGAAATGGTGGGCATGACTGTCAGCCATCAGTCGCCGTGCCCATCAGGAAGTACCTTTGGATTCTGACCAGTCTCTCTCACTGAGCTCTGGCTGCTGTCTATGGGAACATACTACATGTCAGATGTTGCAACTTTCATCTTCATTTTTATATGCAAGGCAAGAGCTAAGCTCATGCTCAAACACATGTGTCTAACAGAAAGGAAAGCAAGATACTAAATCAAGGCTGCCTGTAATCAAAGCCCAGGCACTTCCAATGGGCAAAACTGATTCTTGCCCAGCTTGCTTTCCTACCAAAGAGGGTTGACCAACCATCTCCAGCTATACTTTCTAAAGGGTGAGTGAATGAACTGATAATTTCTCCTTTAAACCCAGAGCTTCATGGGTGCTATTTAAACGCTCTACCACAGAGATATGTCCTTAGTTCAGAACAAGCTCTTTCCGAGTTACTTTCTCTTGATCTTACACTACTTGTAATTCCACAACATCGACTCCAAGGAAGTTTCAGGACATACCTGATACCGGAACATAATCACAATTATGGCATCAGTGACTTTCAGCAAATTAAAACATCCTAAATGGCATTGTTAAGCTAATTGAAATTGACTTTGTTTTTATTTTAGTGAAACTATTTCCACTTGGATGAATCCTGCACCACATAAAATATGACTACAAATTTTAATTTCTCAGCCCTTTCTTGGCCATCCACTATAAGTGTTTCCAGCTACTGCTTCTACTATTGGGGTCCTGATTTGATGGCCATTGCTGGTTTTATCATAATGGGGAAAGTTGGAGGAAGAGAGGAACATATGTGATTCTGAGAGAGGAAGGAGGAGGAAGGATAGATTGAATCAAGATTAAAATAGTCTCCAAGGGACAAGATGGCTCCCTATGGTTAAAATCATGGAGTTAGACATGATAGAAGAGCCACCGTGTTACAGGTTAGATCTTAAATGTCCCCCCCCCCCAGGTTCACGTGTTTGAATATGTGGTCTCCAGCTGATGGGGCTATTTTGGGAAACTGGAACCTTTGGGGCCCGTGCATGGCTGTTTGAGGTGGATCACTGAATCCAGGGTAGGTTTTCAGGATTATAACCTGATCTCCTTTCTAAGCTCTCTGCTTCCTGATCCATGACTCGGTGAGCCAGCACCAGCTGCAAGCTCCTCCCACCATGGAGTGAGCCTCTCTAGCCACCATGCCTTGTCCGCCGTGGCGCACTGTTTTTCTCCAAACTGTGAGCCCCAAGAATAAACCTTTCTTCCTTTAAGATGCTTTTGTCGGGCATTTGGTCCCAGTGATGATGCGTGCCGATTTTGTGTTCCCTCCTAGCCAAGGGGCAGGGATATCTAAACCGGGGAAGATGACACACATTCCAACTTTGGAGGGCTGAAGGAGGGGGATCGCAAGTTCCAAGGCAACCAGCGATGCCTACTAAGACCTTGTCTCAAGAAAGAACAAAACAAAATGGCCAAAGAATTTCCATCTTATTATTGGACAAAGAGGAGCCATCCCTAACCCTTGTTAGCAAGGATATAGGTAATCAGGAAGCAAGAGCAAGAGTCGAGGAGAGCAGAGCGACCCGACCCCTGAGTGGCGGCCGAGTCTGCTCATTACCAAAGGACTCCTAATTATGAGTCATTGCAGAAGCACAGAGTCCCCCTTTCATGTCAAACCCCGCTCCCTTCATTCAACACAGAGGAACCCAGAACACTGTAGCCCAATTTCCATGCCAGAGCACCTTTCAAGTTGGGCACTGGGAGTTCTGAGCATAATTTCTCAATTTTATGAGCAGCTGTGTCATTGAACCCCTCCAGACTTCAACTGGCTACTTGAACAAACTCAGAGCGCATCACTGGCCATACTTCATCCTGTCAACCTCATTAGCGACAGTATAATGCTGTACTGATTTAGGACATCTCGTCTTCAAGTTGTCAGTGTTTGCAATGTGGCCCGTTAATCAAAGGAAGCAAAGGGGCGGGGAAAAAAAAAAAAAAGATTCTACTACCCCGAGTGGTTCCAAGGTTTACCGAGCATGAATGTTCTTTATCAACAGTCCCGGTAACTTTATCCTCAAGGTATTTTATACCTCAGAAGCACGGAGGAAACGGAAGTGACGCAAATACGAATGGACGTCTTGGGGCAGACATGATGCAATTTCGAGTCTCGTCAGTTCTGTGTCGAATGGATAAAAGTCATCCATGGAGCTCTTTCTGCATTATCCATCACTGGGTCTGCCTGCCTCTCTGTGCTCGCTCTCTCTCTCTTGTTCTTTATCTTTAGCATTATGATCTCCTAATTAATCTCTGGCTCTCAAATGTAAGGAGTCCAGGAACAATATGGCCTTTTTTGTTGTTGTTGATTTTTGTCTTTTGGGGGTTTTTGTTTGTTTTTTTGTTTTGTTTTGTTTTGTTTTGTTTTGTATCTTTCTTTCACTTGGAAGTCTGAAGTCCTGATGTCTTTCTTAGAACAGAGTTAGTGACATTGACCTTGGGAATCTATAGAAGCACTCAATTTCTAGCTCATACCAAGTTTTCAGCAAGTGGTCATTCTTCCCCTGTCACCTACATACCCTCATGACATATTAGAACTCTATCTGCTGGCTTGCTTCTGGTGTGGCCTGCCCTCGGCCCATTTTTAGATCAGCCAATGGGGCCCTGAGTAGCCTGAGTCATTTTTCATCCAATTGGTCTCCTTCTAGCAGTTTCTATGGCCTCTCGCTCTAAATCACTCTGGGAAAATAAATGTCCCCTAGCCATTAGTGACTTTCCACCATGAGCCAATTTGAGCCACAAACTAGACAAGGTTTGTTAATGGCCACTTAAAAATACATTCCTACAGCCCAACCTGGAGACCTTCAGCCAGTCTCAAACCTTACTCAGCTCGGTGTTCAAAATACACAATGGGAACAAGGTCACAGGTCATCAGACCCTTATCAGATAGGAGAGCCACAACCCCTGGTTTGTCTAGGATCCTTCTGATTTGCCCCCAATATCCTGGTTTAATTATCAATCATTTCCCTTTCAAAACCACTCAAGCTTGAGTGACAAGACTCTATAAGATAGTAATGGCAATGAAAAATAATCATTTAGATAGTAAGTCATTTGTTAACCACAAAGGCCATGTGTGTCTTACCTCACTTCAATTCCAGTACAGTATTAATAAAGGAGGCATCACCATTATCCCCATTTTGCAGACCAGTCCACTGAGGTTTAGGTAGCTCATCAGCAAAGTCAACCAAAGAGTGAGAATGTACTTCATCCAGAACCCTTCTGGGGATGTCAGCTACTCATAATTCCCTAGAAAACTGTGCCCTACTGTGTGTATGCCTGTGCTTATGAGAGCCCATGTTCCCATTAGCAGCCCAGCCAGTGACCTTGCTCTTGCGAGGAACTGACTCTGCAGAGGGAGAGACCATCCCCTTGTTTAGCTCTCTCTCCCTGGCCTATTCGCACTGTTCTCTTCTCCCTGAAAGGTCTTTCTTAGTAAACTGCTTGCCAAAGGCTCCCTGAACCCGTCTCTGGGTCAAGGAGCCTGGCCCATGGTATCCCAGTTAGAAAGGAATGGACAAGTTAGAACTCAAGTTCGTCCTCTTGATACCATTACAAGGTCACCACAATGTCCATGTTTCACAGATGAAACCTGGAAGCGTGAAAGAAGTGAGGCAAGGCCACCAAGGTCACACAGAAGGAAGAGTTGAGGCTCAAACATACACCTAGGTCCACATTTTTCCAAAGCCCCCCCCACACACACACACACTCATCTGCTACCTGGGCACTTAAATCTACTGTTACATAGCCCATTAAATGCAGAATTTGTGAAATGGTTTTCCCATTAGCTGACATTTTTTTAGAGCGTAGAACCCTGTCTTTCCAACCCTACAGCACCAAGCAAGCAGTGGTTCTTTCTGAGCTTCACTTGAACACATATATAATTTCCAGAGAAACCATATTACCCTGAGAATAACCAAAGAGGCCCCCTTAGCTAAACATAATCACAATGGGCCCATATGTATTAAAGCAATGACTGATGCAACCACACATACCACAGTCTAGAGAGGCAAATCACATCTGTGGTGTTTCTGAAGGTCACAAAAATAAAATAAATAAAACACACATCCTAACTACTGGTTGTCTGATATATTTGACAAATCACCCAATGTCCCCAATACTCAATTTGTTCTGTAAGAAAAATACCTGCCAATCAGTCTACAAATACCATTTTTTCCTGCTTCTTCTTGTCTACTTTTATAATTACAGAGTCACTAACTTGAACCTTTATCCTAGATCTAATAGTCATTCAGATGGGCTGTGCTTTGTTTCCAAGCAAAAAAAGGACATCCTATTTGATAATAAAAGGTTTCCAATAAAAAAAAAAAAAAAAAAAAAAAAAAAAAAAAAAAAACAGAGAGCAGAGAAAAGAAGGACCTGCAGCTGCAAGGCCCCAGTTGATTCATAAAAACATGGAATGAGTCACGTTACCTCTCAAGGCAGAAACTTATAATCAATGGGACTCTTTGACCAGCCAATCCCAGCCCAGTGGAGGATGACAAACCCAGAGGGCCATCTCCACAAGCTATGCCAATGCTGCTGCCTTGCAAACTGATTAATTCTGCTTCTCACTTGGTGAAAGAAAAACTCAATCTGATCTCACTGTTGTACTATATTCCTAGTATAGACTAGGTCTCTGTGGCTTTTTGAATAAGCAGGGCTTCTGTAGAGAGGTGTAGGTGTGTGTGTGTGTGTGTGTGTGTGTGTGTGTGTGTATACGTACACATTTTTAGGCTCCATTAAAGAACACGTATGCCAGGCTTTGAAAATCACCTCCTTGCCTCCTCACTTTTATCTTGAAATTATTTCAAAACATCCCTGCCCTGCAAAATAGGCATTTTCTGGAAGTTACCATGAGGCTACAAAATACCGAAAGCTGAAGAATACAGACTGATTTGTACTACACATGAAGCTCAATTTTTTGAAACTGTGGCCCTAACAGTTATTCTTGGAATATGTTCTCAAGGGTCCTAGACCTCTATCTTCAGTGTGAATGAGTTTATAAGTCTGTCTGTCTTTGTCTTTGTCTCTGTCTCTCTCTGTCTCTCCCTGTCTGTCTCTGTCTCTGTCTCTGTCTCTGTCTCTCTCTCTCTCTCTCTCTCTCACACACACACACACACACACACACACACACTTGTGTATAAATATGTATACATAGGTGCATAATATTTTTGATGAGGTGGTTAAGGAAGGAAAGTTATTCATGCATGGTAATTATGCTAGGTCGATGGTCTTCTATCAACAAATAAAGAAAAATGATGACCTGCACCCCCCCTCCAAGCTACCCCCCTCAATCCATTCACCTGTCACCACTTACTTAGAATACTCAGTGTACCAACGGTGCTGTATGCTGGCAATGTATTGGTGAATAGGGTGGGTAAAACCTCTGCCTGGTGGGACCAATCACCCTGTCTTCCTAAGAATTAATGAAAAAAGAAAGCTATAGGATCCCCAGACTGCCCGAATTCTTCCTCTCTTACCCCGAAATCCTCCACTCACCAGAGAAAACCTCACAACACTGTTTAATGTCAAGAAGGACCGGTTTCATGTATGAAGAACTAACCATGGATCAGTGCTGGCTGCTCTCACCAGCTGCCTCCTGATCTGGCAAATAAAACCCACCTGCTGTCAAGGTGGTGGTGGGGGCCAACAGGAGCTCTCTGCATTTTCCCTGCCTTCAGGTCAGGTTATAGATGCTGTCTCTCTTTCCAGATCTGTCCTAAGCAGGTTTGAGTATGCTGCTATTTCTAAGAAGTAGAAACTCCAGGGGCTTAGGAGATCCAGCCAACAACCCTTGGAAGATTCACGGTTACTACAGAATGCTGGGTCCAGCGAGCAGCTCCATCAGTCTGCACCGCACTAGGGGCATGGGAGTGCAGTGGCTCCCCCAGACAGAGAGACAAGCTTTCTCACTTACACACTACTGGGGAAATCTCTGCTGGTCTAGGCACAGGCACGTTTCCCCAGGAGAAATGAGAATAGCGGACCTCTTAGAGTGTGGGCTCCTTCTGCAGCCAGCACAGGAGTTCCTAAGGAACAGGATGGGGCTTTCCCAGCCAGGAAGAAAGCAGAAGATACAGCGGGGGAAGAGAGGGCTGCATCCCTGGTCTCACCTTTCACCCAGCTTAGAGGCCAAAGATTTAACCCTCTTGATTCTCAGTTCCTTTCTGTACTGGGAAGGAGATACACAAGGGCAAGCACCCTGCCGTCAGACCCATTTGGACGCAGAGAGGTGAAAAGGGAGATCAAGTGTCAAGTGGCAGCCACACCACTTACTGGCAGCTCAGCGATCTTGGCAGATCATTTATTTTCCCTGAGCATCCGTTTTTTTTCTCACCTCTAAAGCTGGGCACCTGACTTGCGGGATCATATATGTAAAACTCCAGAAGAAAGAAAGAAAGAAAGAAAGAAAGAAAGAAAGAAAGAAAGAAAGAAAGAAAGAAAGAAAGAAAGAAAGAAAGAAAGAAAGAAACTAGCACCAGGAACTACGTGTATATACACGGCGACTGCTATTTTTTTTAACCATGCTAACGACCAAGTCCCTCCCAGTATTAGCAGCTGAGTTGTCCTACAAGAGGGGCACAAGGCAATTTTTCCAGACCTCAAGTCCTAGGCGCCACTATCCTTCCTGTCACCCTACATCTGGTGTGGGGAGAAGGGCCACCTCTGAGCATCCTCCCCAGGTTCCTGTGGCTTGGGGTACCCTGGAGGTTCTGAGAGCCAAGTGTGAATGCAGGGAGGGTGCTCCCTGACTGTGGGTGCTCGGTACCTGGGGCAGCATCCCCAATCTAGGCTCTCCCACCCACTGCCGGTGCGCCCAGCGCGGAAAGAGAGAAAAACCAAAAAGTCGTGGATACTGGACCAGGCTTTGACGCGGATCTTGAGCTCGCCGTCCTGTGGCTCCGGCATGGCCTTTCTAGAGAGCCTCAGCTTGTTGAGCCCGCCGAAGCCGGCTAGCACCACAGCGCGCATCTCCTGGGCATCCCCGAGGCGGTGGGAGCCGTCGCCGCCCTCAGCAGGCTCCTTGCTGGTCTCCTTCTCAATCATCTGTTCGGTCTCCTCCGCTTTCTCTACGCCTTCCTTGGCCATGGCGCTCGAGGGGCCGCGGGGCGCACAGGCTGTGGTTGTGAAGGGGGTCGGGTCTGCTCTCCCGCGGGTTCCTCCTGTTGAATGTGGGATGCTCTTCAGTGCAATGGCTGCAATCTCTGTGAGCAAAGCCGCGGTCCACCGCCTCCGCCGTAATCCTCAGAGGAGCCGCGCCCTGGCGCCCCACCCCCTTCCCTCACATTTCCTCCTACTTACTCCAAACCAAATGTCAAGTCCACCTTTTGTGCTGGCCCTAAATTAGGCTATTTATCTCAACACTAAAAACAGATTTTCCCCAAGACTCTTGAATACAAACGCAGAAGGAGAAGCCGGATGGATACTCCAACCCCTACAGTAGGCCAAATATTTAGGTATATACGGCACAGACTCTGGCGCCTTGAAATGGACAGAGACGAATGTCTGGGCCTGGAGGAGGATGCTGCCAGAGACAAGGTTGCCTCTTCTCCCGGGGGTAGGCAGGGGTGGGAGGGATAGCTGGGAAATTGGGCTGTTTCCCATCTGCTAGTTCTGAGCGGAGTGGCAGAGGGGTGCGGGAAGTTAAAGATACATCCCAAGCAACGCTCCAAAGAGCCAGGTCCAGTCTTTTCCCTCTGGACGCCCCCACTCCCACGCCTGTCACTAGGGATGCTCTTTCTGGACTTCTGTGGCTTCCTTATGACAGTTAGTTCTCAGTCCCCATGCTTTTTCTAGCAAAGATGCTCCCAGAATAAGTCTGTTTCCTGCTCGGACCTCCAGAAGACCAAGTACCTCCT
>NC_034609.1:37459312-37465772 GCF_900095145.1 Mus pahari | reverse complement strand
CCCTCCCTTCCTCCCTCTCTCTCCCCTCCCCTCTCTCCCTCCCTTCCTCCCTCCCCTCCCCACACCTGCCTTTTGTTTTGCAACTGTCTTTAAAAGCCTAAACAAGAATTTAAAATTGTGTGTGTGTGTGTGTGTGTGTGTGTGTGTGTGCCTGCCTGCGCGCGCGCAACACCTTTAATTTCAAAATTCCAGCACCCAGGAGGCAGAGACAGATGAATTTCTTGTGAATCTGAGGGTAGACTGGTCTACATAGTGAGTTCCAGGGTGGCCAGGGCTACATAGTGAGACCCTGTCTCTAATAATAATAATAATAATAATAATAATAATAATAAAATAACAAAATTGCAGATGCAATCCAATCATGTCCATCACATAATAATTCTGATTCTTAAAAAAATAAGGGGGGGGGGAGGTTCATTTGTGCTGTCTTAAAAGGCGAGGTAGGAGTTGCCTTGTGCGATTTCAGAGATCCAATTTCTCAGCCAGGGTGCATTGTGTCCATTTAGGCAACTCTCATCCTTGAGATCTCAGAGATGGTGAAGATCTCAGTCCCAGTGAGAGAGGCTGTTAGGCCACAGTGATCTCAGGAGTATGGCAAATTGACCCCAGGACAGTCAGTCTTTCCTCCTCCTATTGCTCCCGTGCCTCTGTTTTAACACTTTGGTTCACCTGGAAAAAAAAAAAATCATTCCGTCCTCCAAATTAACTCAGAACTCTGCACCTACCGTGCCCTTGACTTTGTATGCTCAGCCCACCACCTTTATTAGAGTTAATTCCTAATCCAGAATCATCCGGAGTATCACTTTCTTGTGCAAAGTTCACCAACTACAAGGCTGGATTCTTCACGGTTAAACTGTGTGTTAGTTTGTAACTATAATACGATTTCTTTTGACAATGTCTGCTTCCTGTGCCCAACTTAAACTTCAGGTGCGCAGGAGGAGCCGTGGTGCTTTTATCTAACCCTGTTTTCCTAAGCGTAGCTCATGATTGGTCCAGAGTCAAATATGTTCCATGAACGATTTAGCCAAGGTAAGCAGGTGCCTCTGTGGAACCCCGGAGGATGGAACTATCCACTCATCCTGTGGGGTTGTAGGAATTCTCAGGAAGACGGGGCTATGTGAGCTAGTTCTGCAGTCCAAGAAGGTTCCAGGCCTCCTGAGCCCAGACAAAGGTAACACGTGAAGGGGATCTTCAGAGGCCGCTCATCGGTTCTGTGCGCTGCAGTCCCTGCAGAGGAAGCCGAAGACAGCAATATTTGGGGATGGTCTCTGAATTATGATATTATTATTATTATTATTATTATTATGGAGGTGATGGGAACCATCAAAAGCTTCAAATACAAAAAGGAGGGACCAGAATGACCAGAACTGCATTTTGGGGTAATAATGTTGGCAATAAGTGGGCAGCGAATGAGACGATAGCTCTCTGGAAGCACAGTGATTAGCTAGAGATGGGAGATGGGGTTTAGAGCTTAGGCAGAAACAGATGATGCAGGTGACAGGCAATGGTTATGCCCAGGAGGGAGAGGGCAGAGGGAGGCAGAGCAGACGGGCCCTTTTAGTGAGCTGAACTTTATCATCAACCCAGTTAAGAGCCCTGTTCACTTTGTGAGATAGGGTATTTAGGCAGGATTCAGTTCTGAAATAAGGATTGGCATACCCGTGGTTTATTTTGGAGGTAATCCCAGGAAGCTTTGGTTATGAATTCGGAAAGTGAGACAGAAAAAATGGTAGAAGCCAATACAGGGTGCAGATTGAGAGCAGATTACCACAATGGATGAATGGAGTTAAAACCGGAGGAGACCTTTGGGATACATTGTGGGTGAAATAAATCCCAGAGTTGTCTCATTCAAGAAGCAGGGAACTTGCTATTTAGTCACTGAACTCTATGTATGGTTGGCCAATAGCTGTTCCTGGGAGTGTTTGATCGACCCTGCCCTAGGTGTCTAGCAGAGAGTCCCCAGGCTGAGAACATCCCCTGCTCTCTGTGGGAGCCTGTCACTGTCATTCTGCACATGGAGTCAAGTGGGTCTTACGTAGAGACCCACTTGATAACAGAGCAATGTACAGCACGGTGTGGGCTGTGTCTACCGATCTAGACATCGAATATGATATTAAGAGTTCAGAATAACCTCATGAGGTAAGGATGACCATTTCCACCACTCAGAAGGGAAGTTGTGTCTTAAGTGACTTGGCATAGCTAACACATTGGTTCTTTTGGATAAGAGAAAACTGACTCCAAGTTCACTCTCTTAGCATCTTACCATGTGTGCTTGCTGAACTGGGTCAGATCAGCTCTGCCCCTGGGTGACATGACTCAATGGGATTTTAAAATATGTCTGCTATTTTCTTGGACTAATATCTCTATTTCACCAAGGCCCTTTGTGTTGTTTCTAAGTTTTTTTTTTTTTTTCTTTTGACACACGGGAAGTAAATCTATTTTGCAGTTCGCATACCGCCTCTTTAGGAGATGCTGTTTGGCTTATATAGTGTGTGAAACTACAAAATAATTATTCCCTACAAGTGAATTGTCTGACTGTTAAAAAAACCCCAGACTGAAGCTGGTAGGCAGCTGATTATCACAATGACCAAGAGGGGACACACCACACTGTGAGCTACTCGGAGAAGAATCAGTCCTCTGAGTCCAATATAACACTCTGAGTAAGCATCCTGTAACTCTCTTGCTCTCTAGTAGAATGTAGCAAGAGCTATGCTGGCATATGTCCCCATAACATCAGTCAGCGTGTATTTGTCGTAAAATGGGTTATGCCAGCATTTTCTCACCGCTTCCCTTGCAAAGTATCTTACCATAAAGAGCAATGTCAAACACTGGCAGTGTACCACTGTTGGTACAATGGGGTATTGCAGCTCAGCTCTGGATCATAAGTGGCTCCAGGAAAGAGCATTAGGCATGTGTCTGTGAGTGCCATTCATGCATCTATGCAATGTGGCGTGTGTGTGTGTGTGTGTGTGTGTGTGTGTGTGTGTGTGTGTGTGTCTGTGTGTAGGAACAGAGCTAGAGATAGAGAGAGGGAGGGGAGAGGAAGGATGGAGGAAGGAAGGGAAGGGGAAAGAGAGGATGGGAGGAACTGGGGGAGGGAGGGAACTGGGGGAGGGAAGAAAAAGGGAGAGAATTTAAATTCTCTAAAGTCCCTTTAGAGAGGAACAGCGTTAAGTTAAGTTTAACAGTCTAGTCTGATTGATGTATATGGATTTGTGTTGGGCTGCCTAGAAGCAAACTTCTTTTAATTCAGAGAGTAAAACGATAAAAAAATATTGAAAAATGAATGAGTTCATATATGATTATACTTGAAGTGACTCAGCATGTTGTGATGACCAATGCATTCAGATATGACTTTAATCATGTTTGTTCCACTGCATTATCTTCAATACAGTTAGAATAATTTATTATGCATCAACCACAGCCACTCTTTAGGATAATCTTTTGCCTTAGAAACTAGTCCTATTCTACAGGGGAGCTATCTGAATGCAAGCTGAAGAGATTTCCCAACATCACCAATTTGCTGTGGCAGAGTTGGGGGGGGGCGTTGAAATGGGAGCCACGTCACTTTGAAACATGGATTTTTAACCATTGTATGATAACGTCTATAGTTTTATATGTTGTTCCATCTTTCTAACTTTTTGAAGATCCATTTGTTTATTTTTATGTACACATGTGGGGATACCCGCCCGTGTATGCACGTACGTGTACCACATACACACAGGATCCCATGGAGGTCAGCAGAGGGCATCAGATGCTTTAGAACTGGAGTTACAGGCAGTTGTGGGCTGCTATATGAACTCTTGGGATTGGACTACAGTTCTCCAAATGAGGAACACCCACTCTTAGCCACTGAGACATCTCTGTAGCCCCCCCCACATATCTTTATTCTTTTTTTTTTTTTTTTAAGATTTTTATTTATTTATTATATGTAAGTACACTGTAGCTGTCTTCAGACATTCCAGAAGAGGGAGTCAGGTCTTGTTACGGATGGTTATGAGCCACCATGTGGTTGCTGGGATTTGAACTCCGGACCTTCAGAAGAGCAATCGGGTGCTCTTACCCACTGAGCCATCTCACCAGCCCCACATATCTTTATTCTTAAGGATACTACTTACGTCCAATGGACCAGAATCTAGTCTAGTTTCATCATATCCTCTTGCAAAGGAGGCTGGGAGTTGTAGTGATCCATCAATGGAATGGTAGAATCCCAGGAGAAAGTTGGAGGTCAGTTATTAGTGGAAAGGGAAGAGATGATATTGGAAGTGACAGTAGGACCTCCCTCAGATGGCACTGTGAGATGGTGGGTGGAAGAGAATAAAGAGAAACCCAGACTCCTCTGCTGAAACACAATATCACTTAAATAACCTTGGCCCTGAGACTTGATGCTATTTTCTCATAAATTCCTCCCAAATATTTTTTTTTAATTATTGTATTGTGCGTGCAGTTGTGCATGCGTGCGTGTGTGTGTGTGTGTGTGTGTGTGTGTGCATGCCCATGTGTATGTAGTCGTCCACAGACACAAGAAGAGGGGGTGTGTAAATCTCTTGGAACTGGAGGTGGGTGCCAGAAACTGAACTCTGATCCCTGAAATAGCAAATGCTTTTAGTCACTAAGCTTTCTCCACAGCCTCCATCATGCGTTTATGCATTGTGTTTTTATCTCCGTGGTGTTCAGTTGAGGTTTAGTTATAAGTTAATAAGGAAACCCTTTCCTCTCTCCATGACCTGGGGGTACTACCCCTAAGAAGAACATCTTAGGTCTGTTTTTGCCAGATCATGAACGATTAAAATTGGGACCATTTTACCTGTTGTGTCTTTCCCCCTTTTATTCACAAGCAGCTATTGTCTACGGAGAGATGATTGTTTTGTATCGCTTGGTAAACATGGTTGGCCAAGTGTGGAGGGGAATGTATCACACAGGACCAAGTGAGGAAATTTAAATGAAGCAGTTTATGGCTTTGAAACCTCATTCGTGCTACAAGATGATTTCTCAGTGATTTCTTTTATCCCTTTCTGCATATTATAGAAGGTTTTCTCCTAGTGCGAGGCTGTGTGATTTCTTCTATGAATTATCGCACAATAATGCTGTCTGCTCCTTCCAAATGCTGCGTAGAGATGTGTTTCCCCAAAGCACTTTGATATAGATCATTGTGAATAATGGTAACTGAATAGGTATGCAAAATCCAGGTTCAGAAGCGAATAAAACCTTGACTCCTCAGAAAGGGTCCATTAGAAACTAGATCTCAGGAGATTCCTCCTGCACACATCTGTCTTTTCTTCCTTCCTTCCTTCCTTCCTTCCTTCCTTCCTTCCTTCCTTCCTTCCCTCCTTCCTCCCTCCCTCCCTTCCCTTCCTTTTCTCCCCTACTTCCTTCCCTCTCTCCCTTCTTTAGCCACCCTTTCTTTCCTTTCTTTCTTTCTTTCTTTCTTTCTTTCTTTCTTTCTTTCTTTCTTTCTTTCTTTCTTTCTTTCCTTCCTTCCTTCCTCCCTCCCTCCCTCCCTTCTTCTTTGCCCCCCCACCTCTTTCTTTCGAGATTATTAGACTATACACCAGGGTGGCCCTGCAGGCTACCTTAGCTCTCTTATTTCCCTGACATGTCTGCTTCAGAGCTGAGCCAGGGTTTTTCACAGAGTGCTGTTTCTGTTATTATTTTCTTGGCCGGTATCCAGTTTGTTGGCTTTTTCCTCAGAGCCATGACTGTGTGAAGCTGTAAGATTCGGATACAGCTGAGAGTGCAGGAAGGACACTCTTGGCCTTTTCTTCTCCGAGGTTAAATGGCTTAATTCCCAGGAAGTGGGGAAAGTTCTTCAGGGACAGGGACCCCACCCATTGCCTCTTAGCAAGTACCTCCTCTTCATAGGACTTGCATAAAGTAAGTGGGCTAGGAATATTATTCAACCATCTGTCATTCAGTTATCCATCCGCCCATGCGCCAGGCTAGCCATCAAGTCCCTGTACTCTTAATAAGAACTGAGCAAGTCAGCTGTGTAACCAATGTTCCTTAACCTCTCCTAAGGAAAGACTGGGGAGAGGGTATATGTTTTATTTTCATGTGAGGGCATTTTTGCTGTATGTCTCTATGTGCATCATGTGCATGTTTCACGCCCACGGAGGTCAGGAAATGGTGTTGGAACCCCTGAACTGGACTTCTGGATGATTGTGAACCACAATGCGGGGGTCTGCCATGAGCATCAAGTGCTGACTTAATTAATGAAGTCTCTTTCTCTCTCCATCGATCTTCCTTCTTAAAAAAAAAAATCCACCTGGGTGGTGGGTGAGGCTGTGTGTGCGCACTGCATGCAGGTGCATGTGTGTGCATGTGGAGGTCAGAGGTCAATTCGAGATGTCTTCCTCAGTCACTGTCTTAGTTAGGGTTTCTATTCCTGCACAAATGTCATGACCAAGAAGCAAGTTGGGGAGGAAAGGGTTTATTTGGCTTACATTTCCATACTGCTGTT
>NC_034609.1:37433021-37458581 GCF_900095145.1 Mus pahari | reverse complement strand
CTAGTGCCTTGTGTGTGTGTGTGTGTGTGTGTGTGTGTGTGTGTGTGTGTGTGTGTGTTGGGGCGGTGGTGGCGGCGGTAGGAGATAGATCAGACACATGCTGTGATACTCCAGGGATATGGATGCTGATGCAGGGTCAAGGCATGCAGAGGGACAGTGACTAGGTCCTAGAGTTGGACAGGCCATACATCCCAGTCCTGGCTCCATTGACCTCTTTCCAGCTGTGAAACCACTGGTGACATTCCTAATGCCTTCTATATTTTTTCATTGTTTAATTTGCAAAACGTGTATATTGATCATACTGTCTTCCCAGATTTGTGGGGAAGTTTAAAAGAGGCAATGCAAATCGATGTCTGTTCTTGGAAAAAGCTTGCCTCACTTGAAACTCCTTTTACTAGATCACTTAGTATTTCAGTCACTCCTTAATTGGGAAAGGCTAGGGCTCCATGTTAGCCTTTTCTGCAGTCCACCAAATTGTACATTGGTATCTGATGGATGTAGGGTTAAAGGGGATTTAGTAGTCAAATTAACTAAGGACACAGGGGAGGGTCAGTACCCTTAGGTAGTTGTCTTTAATGTGGGTTTCTAGCCTAGTGCAGCGTGGTTCTTGATCCTCCAAATGGGGCTACGGACACAGCTTCGTCTAAGCAAACTTGACTTCCAGGCCTTTTCCACTGAAGTTCTCAGAGGTGACAACCTCAGGGTGTCTTGTGGGGAAAGCTGCCGTGGTAGGTAAATCAATCCACACTTCTGAGTATTTGCTCACCATCAGACACCGCGGAAGGGCAACAGAAGAAAATGTCATGACCTTGCCTTCAAGTTTCTGAGAGGCTTGTTAGGAGAAAACGGAGCCAAAGCATTTTTGGGAACACACGTCACTCTAAATTTGGAGCCAGGATGCTCTGAGTCAAATAAAAATGGCTCCTGTATGGGGTACAGTAGGGAGTGGAGGGGACTGAGGCAAACAGGAGTGTGGAGGGCATTCCAAAAGGGGAACTATCAACTCAACTGTGACCCATTGTGTTATTTTAGCTTTCTGTTGCTTGACAGGTACCAAGGAGATAATATTTTAAAGGAGAACAAATTTGTTATGACTTACGGTCTCAGAGTTTCCAACCTACTGTCATCAACTTCCCTTGTTGATGGACAACAACTGTGGACAGACAGAATATCTTGGTGGAAGAGTGTGGTGAAACAGGGCTGCTCTGCATCATGGTCACCTGGAAGCAGAGACAGAAAGAGCCAGTCACTCTTCATTGACACATGTGCCACTTGCTTACTGTGGTGGTTTGAATATGCTTGGCCCAGGGAGTGGCACTATTTAGAAGTGTGGCCTTCTTGGAGTAGGTGTGGCCTTGTTGGGGTAGGTATGGTCTTGGAGTGGGTGTGGCCTTGTTGGAGTAGGTATGGTCTTATTGGAGTAGGTGTGTCACTGTGGGCATGGGCTTTAGGTCCCTCGTCCTAGCTGCCTGGAAGCCAGTTTTCTGTTAGCAGCCTTCAGATGAAGATGTAGAAATCTCAGCTCCTGCTGTATCATGCCTACCTGGGTGCTGCCATGTTCCCTCCTTGGTGATAATGGACTGACCCTCTGAACCTGTAAGCCAGCCCCCATTAAATGTTGTCCTTATAAGAGTTGCCTCTGTCATGGTGTCTGTTCACAGCACTAAAACCCTAACTAAGACACTTACTGTATCAAAGCCACACCTCCTAAACTTTCTGCTATTAGCTGTGGGCAAAGCCTTCAACCCCTGAGCCCGTGCAGATATTTCATATTCAAACTCTAACAGCCATCATTGCCAGGTAAGGATGTGAGTTTAGGATTGCCAGATCTTTTAAACATTCACAAGAATTGAGTAGTCTGGGTTTTTTTTTAATGCAAAATATACCACATTTATAAAAATCCTTAAGAATATAACAGAAGATGAACACAGTGTATCTGTGAACCAGATTTAGCCCACATAGCTTTATTTTGCAATCTTTGGTCTTTGCCAGCCATTCTCAGGTGGGATTTATTTGTTCCTTGGGACATCTGCCAATGCCTGGGTATGTATTTTGTCACAACTGGCATTACAGGCAACTAAGGGGCAGAGGCTGCTAAATACCCTTGTCAATAGAAAACAATTTGTACATCTATGATATTAAAAGTGCCCAAGGGAAAAGAGTTCACTCTAAGCCACAGGGCCTTAGATATTGGGGATGCATGACTCTGTGGTTTTAGTCTTCCTGCCTCTTTGACTTTGGAAATGTCCTCGTTCTGGTTGGTAAAAGAAGATGCTTGGACTAATTGATGCTCCAGGGACTTTCCAACCCAGGGCCTGAGGTCATATCAGTCCTCGTATTGGCAGTGACCTAGCACAAAGGCTCTGTGCAGAAATGGCATTGATGGGAAATTATAGATATGGATGAGACAACAGGCTAGAAGTGTTCCCAACCCGGAACACTGTTTGTCCTTTGGATGAAGTCCGAAGCTCCTTTCACTCAAATCTCACTCAAGACACTAGGAAAAAAAAAAAAAAAAGGAAGCTGATGTTGAAAGGCTCCTAAATCATCCTGTATAATTTTTGTTTTTAGATACTGTTCGTGTTTTCAGCGTGGGGAAGAGAAAAATCAAAGGACATGCTCTAGTTGAATATACTACTGGTCCTCATGAACAGAGACAGCCCTCCAGAGATGGACTTTTGAATCTCGGCATTGTGTGCCTGTGTGTCTCTGTATCTCCTTGGCTGTCATTGAGTAAAGCGATTCTCTTATCTTTGGGGTTATTCAAATGTTCCCACATTTGAATGTCAGATGAGGTACACAGAGAAGGGGTGATGTTCAGACCAAGAGAAGCAGTGATGGAGAGAAGACAGAGGATGCAGTTTCCGGGCTCCTCGGCTCACACCTAGGTCACTGCTGAGCAGACTCATCTCCAGGCGGTCTGAATCATTCTCTGGCTGCTGGCTTAGTTTGGGACTGTAGAACACCATAAACTGAGTGGGCTCGTTTTTTTTTTATAAATAAGAAAGATCATGGTCCCTCAAGCTGGGAATCTAAGATGAAAGTGGCAGTGGATTCGATATCTGTTGGCAGCCTCTCTCCTGATCCATACTTAGCAGGGACTTTCAAGCTTCACCCTTCGAAGGTAGGATGGAGGGGGTTCTATGTGAGTACCGCTTATAGGGATCCCGAACCAGCTTCAATTGTGTTGCTTTAACAAAAACATTCTGGTCAAACAAACCTCCTGGATAAGGTTTACTTGGCTTATAATACCAGGACGTAGTCCATCACAGAGGAGAAATCAAGGCATGAACTCAAAGCAATCAGTCACATCACATCCGCCGTGAATCAGATGGGCACACGCTTGCTTTTTGAGCTGTTTCTGCTCAGCTGGTTCTCTTCATTACCACATAGGCAGGGTCCAGTGTATGATGAAATGGTACTGCTGGGGTTCAGGGTGGATCTTCCCACCACAGTGAACAATCAAGACAGTCCCGCAGAGACCTGCCCTCTGGTCATCTTAATCTAGACAAATCTTCAACTGAGGCTCCCCGTTCAGGTCCTTCTAGGTTGGGACAAGTTGTCGATTAGAAGCTAACCGTCACAAGGAGTAACCCCACTCAAGGAAAAACTTAGTCACCCTCCAGTGACCCACCTCCACAGGCCTCAGGGATGAAGGGTTTCAATACATAACCTTGTAACATTCAATCTTCTGCATCATTCTTATTGGCACCATACCCTCTTTTTTTTTTTTCTTTTTTTTAATATGCTACAAGATTTTTCCAACTGCGATATGTTTCTCGGGAGGAAGAGCTTTCTGAGCTGCTGGAAAAGATATGGGGCTGCTTTTTCAGGATTTCTGATTATGGACCCAACCAACCTTCCAAGACTATGTCTGACTTAATTTATTCTGAGGCTGCCATTCTATAAAATTTGATTCCACAGCCGTGTGCAGGCTGCTACGACAAGCTCTTCTGAAATGGTAGTGCAAACCTGGGGGTTCAAAGCGTCATGGCAAAGCAGACTCCTGCCCTGGATAAAATATACCACCCCTATTTGCTCCTGTGTCCCTGCTAGGCACTGTGACCCAGAGTCATCACATTTAAACCTTTATGCCTTCCCTCTTAGGGCAGCGATTGCTCTTCCTACAGCTTGCTGTACCTGTCTCTTTTCAGGTTAGGAAGGTCAGTCTACCAGTGTGATAGGTATGTGAGCAAATACAGGTCGTTTGCACCAGTCCGACACGCACGTGCATTGACATGCAGAATGCAGGATAAAGGGCAATAGTGACCGGTGGATAGTCTTGGTTTAGGCTTCCTTGAAAGCAGACGTTGCAACTAACTCTGGAAGCCATGTTTGACTGGGAGTGGATCCCAGGAAGTACTGTAACAAAATGGGGAAGTCAGATCTAGAATGAAAGAAAACAGGAAACGGGGATATTTTCTGTCTGTCCATCCATTTTTTTTTGTCTTCTTTCTTTCTTCCTCCTTTTCTTTCAATCAAATAAATTATATTTAGTTATTTAGTTAGTTTTTCAGGCAACACCGCACTAAACATATATTTACTATAACAAAATACATGAACTACTAAGTGTTATCAAACAAACTAAATTGTAAGACATATGGTCTGTACTTCTAGGATTTTGTAATCTACCATAAACACTTACGTTTGTTCATTATTAATTTTTGGGTCAGTCAGAATAGAAAGTCCTAGAAAATGTTCTTTTATTGCCTATAGATAATTTGATCATGAATATATTGCAGTGTTTATGGCTAACCATATTCTAAGAACTCCAAATTCCAAACAGTATCATGGTAGTACTTGTTAAACCACTTGACCAAGCCATTAAAATTACAATAAAGTTGGGCTGGAAAGATGGCTCTGTGTTCTTCCAGAGATCCTGAGTTCAATTCCCAGCAGCCACATGGTGGCTCACAAACATCTGTAATGTGATCCAATGCCCTTTTCTAGTGTGTCTGAGGATAGCAACAGTGTACTCATATATATATAAAATAAATAAATTATATATAATTTATATTTTATAATAACTTATACTTTATTATATTTATTAATGTTATATATGTACACACACACACACACACATATATATATATATAGGAGGAGAGAGATGATGGTAAGAAGATTGTAGAATTTAGAAAGCTTTAAAATGGTAACCAAGAATATTTTTTAAACCTGTGGTGGAATAAGGTGAATCCTAGAGGCCTGGGGATTCTCACCAAGGAAATCCAAATGTCCCCTGAAGATGGCCATGCAAGTGAAGCCAAAAACAACAGGACCAGTTGAGAGACTTAGGAAAATCTCTATTTTCCAGATCACTTCCACTACTAATCAGAGCAGTAGCCTGCCCTTTCCCATTGTGACAAAAGACCAGAAAACATTGCATAGATTTTTTTTAAAATAGTTTTTTTTTTTAAATTGAAAATAGGTTCTTCTTTCATATAGTATATCCTGATTATAACCTCCTTCTACTCCTCCCAGTTCCTCCCCTCTCCACTCCCCTCCAGATCCACTCCCTTTCTGTCTCTCATTAGAAAAGAACAAATTGCTAAGAGATAACAACCAAACGTGACAAAATAAAATATAATAAGATGAAACAAGAAGTTTCATATTGAAGTTTGACCCAGCAACCCAACAGGAGAAAGACGCCCTAGAACAGACACGAGATTCAGAGGGGGAACAGACAGGTTTCCAAACCAGTGGGTCGCTGGTTCTTGACTCTACTAGAGATTTCCAGAAAGTAGTGTGGGTCATGTTTTCTGAACAGCCCCAAATGGCCACGATTGAAGCTGGGATATTTGGGAACCAGTATGTCCATTTATCAGGTATTGAGCATTACTTTCTGAAGAACAATTTTTCAGAACTCCGTTCTTGCCTTCCTTGTAGAACAAGCAGATTCTCACCCCTGGAGTCCTTGGGCAGGTGTTCAAAGCAAGCAGCCCCAGGACCTTGGTGAGTGTAGAGGCGCAGAGGCATGCACGCTGGGACGGGGCGACACTTGCCGTAGTGCATTGATTTAAATGGTTATTATCATTGTAGCACTTCTACAGACGAAAGCCGACTGTAATAGTCTTATGCTTATAGCTCGCAACAGATTGTGCTAAGAAGCAAAAACATGCTTGAATATTACATTTTCGAAGCCGTAAAACACAGTGCAAGTCAGAATCACAATACCTTGATGTGATGCACAGTGTACTTTGGCCAAACAAGATGAAGATTTACAGTGCAAATATGCCAACTACCAAGAGATGATTATTCTGAAGTCTGTGTGGCTAGATCTTGTGATAATTATAATCTTCCCTGCAATGTTCTATTCTGTTTGTTTTTTTTTTTCCTACTTGCTTGGAAAAAAAAATCTTATAGCTATAAGGCTTTCAAGTCTTCACTCAACCCAAGCACATCATTTTGTCTTCTAATTTTAATCAGATAAGGCTCTTAATTAAAACTAGTCGACCTAACATGTTAAGGGAAAAGATCTACTGATAAGGTGGGAGGCCCGTGAGCGTGGGGTATGTGGAAGTCAATCTTGTGAGGGAAAATGTCGGATGGAGAGCACAGAGCTCCTCTGTGACTCCTTGAAGAGTCCTGGTCTGCCTCATATGGCATTAGATACAAGATGGCTCCCAGCACACTGGTGAGACAGTGAACGTGAACCCAGGCCACCAGGGTGGTGGCCCCTTCCCCCTGTCTTCACAGAAGTCATCACAGGTGACAAGACTTCCCCTACTCCTTTTGAGTTACCTCATCAGGCAGGGCTTTTCATTGAAGCCTGGTGACAAGGGTTCGAGCCAGAGGACCAGGGCATCAGCTGCAAGGTAATGACTTCTATATATGACAAAGATGTTGTTGCATCATAAAATCAACAATATGGTTGCCTAAGCAAGACCTGAACAATGACATCAGTTGATATGGCGATATGAGTAGGGAAGTCTCACAGGTCCCTCCCTAGGTGATGAGCTGCAGCCAACTAGTGGCTGCTAAGAAAGGAAGATTTGGTCTTCTTCATGCTCTTTAATAGGCTACTCAATCCCAAGTGATCATCTGTAAGCATACGTTTATGAGGAACAGCAAGTGGACTCAGTAACTTGTATTTTTAATATGTAGGCATGTATGATATATGTATGTATGTATGTATGTATGTATGTATGTATGTATCTATCTATCTATCTATCTATCTATCTATCTATCTATCTATCTATGTGTCTATGTATCTATCCATCTAACGAAATGGGGTCATAAATATGAGAGAAATTTGGGGGGACACAAGGGAAAATAGAGGGAGATGGGAATGGAAATTATATAAATGCAGTATTCACATATGAAAATCTTAAAATAAATAAATGAGTTGAAGTCAAGAAAGAAGAGAGGAACATGGAAATTGTATTGCTTTGATAGAGAATCACCAGGTTCCAGGTAAATTTATTTGGCCTAATCATAGAATAAGCATTTCCTTATTTCCATAAGAAAGCTATTGTGTACACACACACACACACACACACACACACATATATGTATACATATATCATATATATATGATGATCTCAGCATGATCTCCATGATTTAGATTTAGATGGAAGGTTCTACCTTGCCATTTAATTGCTGCCGAACTGAAGAAAAGGGAATGTGATGGTGAGCTTTAATTTTCACTTTGGCACAACCGAGACTCTCCCTGGGAGAGATTCTCAAGAAAGAATTGTCTACACTGGATTGGCCTGTGGGCATATCCGTGGAAGGTTGTATTCATTAAGCAAACTGATGTGGGGACATCCAACTCACTGTGGGCAACACCATTCCCTAGGCAGGAGGTCAGTCTTGAACTGTATGAGAATGGAGACACTGAGTACAAGCAAGCAAGCAAGCCCTTTTCTCTGCTATTGACTTTGGGTTGACTTCACAATCGTGGACTGAACTCTGGAACTGCAAGCTGATTAAACCTCCTTTCCCTTCACGTTTATTTTAGTCAGAAATTTATTTATTTTATAAATTTAATTTATTTTAGTCAGAAACTAGAACAGGAGGTCACTGGCCCTGAGCTTGGTATGGGTTGCAAGACATGTTTTGACTCAAAATACAGAGCACTTTGACACATGTCAAAACATCTGTCCTTGTGTGTTGTCCTCTGAGAGGCTCCTCCCGGCAGCTGACTCAGACAGGTACAGACACCCATAGCCAGACAGTGGATGGAGGACTCTTATAGAAGAATAGGAGGATAGATTGTGGGCCCTGAAGGGGACAGGAACTCCACAGGAAAAGTAACAGAGTCAATTAACCTGGACCCTTGGGGCTCTCAGAGTCTGAACTACCACCAATCAAAAAACATACACAGGCTGGACCTAGGCCTCCTGACACATATGTAAAGATATGTAGCTTGATCTTCATGTACGTCCTGAACAAAAGGAGCGGAGCCTAACCCAAAAGCTGTTGCCTGTATGTGGAATATTTTCTACCTGGGCTGCCTTGTCTGGCCTCAGTGGGAGAGGAAGCACCTAACCTCACAGGAAACTTGAAGTTCCAGGGTGGGAGGAAAGCCACGGAGCCTTCACATACTCAGAGGAGAAGGGGAGGGGGGATGGGAGAAGAATTGTAGCAGGGGTGACTGGGAGGGGAGTCAGTGATCGAGATGTAAAGAGAACAAGTAAAAAAACATTAAATTAAAAAACTCTCTTGAGTGTAGAGGTGATATTAGGCTGACAACCACACTACCCTTCTGTTATCTTCTGTTTTAATGTTATTTTTAATATGTGGAGCATTCATGTGCCCCCAGAAGGCAAAACTATACAAAAGGAATACTAGCTGAGTGCTCTCCCTTCTCTGCATCTTCCGCCTTCTTCTTCCCACTCACCCTTTTTGAACAACCAACTTCATTGCCTTATATCCCCCCACATGCTTCTTTCTGAAAAGATTAGCATGTGTATAGATTAGCACGCTTTCTCCTTTATTCGCCTTTTCTAGCATGAGAGGTAGCAATTCGTGCCTACCTCTTCTGCACTTGGCTTCTCCTTACAATATCTGCTAGAACGCGTTCTCTGATCATCGCACAGGGACTCCTTTTATTTCTTTTGTAGCTGCCTAGTAACGCAACTGTGCACGTGCCACAGTTTATTCTGACTTCGTCATTAACTCTTGACAACTAACGCAATTATCATATTAAGGGAGAATAAATCACACCCAGTGGGCTGTGAATTTATGATCATTGGCCTGGATACTTTTGCATGGTGGTAGAAAAATGTTCCCCCGGGAAGGAAGGCTTCTTAGGTTGGAATGCTGGGGGGACTGGAGATTGAGGACAAATTGGGAAAGGCTCCTGGATTCCATGAATGACTGGAGACCTCACTGGGTTCTTTGTGCTCTGAGGGCTCACAGGCTTCAGAAGAAAATGGCCGTGGGAGGAAGCTCCTAATTACATTGAGCTCATGCTACAGGATTCTCAGCATTGAAAAACCCCTTGTACCTGAACCATGTATCTCAGTATCAGTAGAGCTCCTCCCTCGATGGTTTGCATTATCAAAGACTAGGAGGTTCCTGCATGATGAGTCTGGTCTTTGAGAGGTCTTTGGAATTTTCAGAAGGAGGAAGACCCACTATTGAATTTAATGCCTTTCTGATGGGGTGGGGGATTAACACAAGGTTTCATTTTGTAAAGTTGCGTGTGTGTGTGTGTGTGTGTGTGTGTGTGTGTGTGTGTGTGCACACGCGCGCGCGCACACACACCTGTCTCCCACATGAGTACAGGTGTCTACTGAAGCCAGAAGTGGATGTGGGATCCCTTGGAGCTAGAGTTACAGAAGGTTAAAAGTCATCTGACATGGGTGCTGGGTCCTGAACTCAGGTCATGTACAAGAGCAACCAGCTCCTAACTGCTGAGCCATCTCTTCCCTCGCTCTCCTTTGTTTTGCACAGTCATCCCTCAGTATCTGTTGATTCTAAAATTTCCTGGAGCTAGTGAAATGCCCAGGTTTTCTAACTCCTATTATGAAATGGTGTAGTGTTTTGTATATAACCTGGGCACATCTTCCCATAAACCCCTGGTCATCTCCAGACATCATCTAGTACCTAATGCAGTATGATTGAGCCATACCACACCACTTAGGGAACAGCGACAACAGAATAACCTGCGCGTGTTGAGCGTAGATGTCGTTCTTTTAAAAGGATTTCTTGCTTTGCGGTTGGTTGAATTCACAGATACAGACCTTGGGGTTGATGTGGAGAGGAGATTGTGTTTTTTTGTTGTCTCTGGTTTGTGTCTGGCTGTGGGTAGGGTTACCAATTGTTCAGAGAAATGAAAGTGACATTTCTTGTCCTCATGCATTAGAGTTACATTCATCCCTCTTTCTAGTATGCTATTGTATTTGATTCTTACACAACTCCCATCGGGAAGATTTTATTCCAGCTTGATGAGCATAAGATCTGGAGACAATGATACTTCTGCCTAAGACCACAAGGCAGTTCCCTGGCAATACTGCAACACATCCATGGCTCCTAAACACCCCTTCCTTCTTTTCTAAAGGGTAGCACTTCTCAGAAACAATGAGACCTGCAATAATTTCTGCTCAGAGAAATCATAGAAACTATCTGTCCTACAGATAGTTTTTTTTTTAACCCTATCTTTGATATGTTTTGATCCTTCTATTCGCATTCAGGAAGAACAGGGAATTCAAAGCATAACCCGCCTTTGAGTCTGTAAATACCCAGAAATGTTTTTGAACAAGCAGATGAAGCTGTCTCCAGCATTGGTTTGGCGTGTGTTCTGGGTTTCTTTTTGCTGCTGTGATGTAAACACAAGGAACTTGGGGGGTGGGAAGGGTTTATTTGGCTTACAGTTCCAGGTCGTAGCCCATCACTGAGGGAGTCAGGGTAGGAATGCAACCCAGAATCTGAAGCAGAAATCAGGGAGAAACTGTGCTTGCTGGCTTGCTCATAGCTAATTAGCTTCCTTATACAGCCGGGACCACCCGCCTAATAATAGTGAACCCGAGGAGGTTTTGCCCTCTAGTATGAACTATCAAGTCCCCACAGACTTACCTGATACAGACAATTACTTAACCGAGACTCTTTTTCAGGTGATTCTAGGTTGTGTCAAGTTTACAGTTAATGCTAACTAGGACAGGATATTTTATGATTCACATAATTCAATTTTACCTCTTGGTTAGGAGGGGGGAAATTTATTTCAAAGACATGGAAAAGAGATGAAAAAGTCAAGAAGAGCATTAAAGTGAATTAATTAGATTGGTGATCAAAGGGTTTTTTTTCCCGCATTTTATTACTGACTTTGGCTAACAATTAAAAATAGAAAAAGAAAACCATAACCCTCTGACAGTATTGGGAAGGAAGCCAGGTCTAGAGCCCTAGCCCTGATTTATCTTTGCTTCTCAGGTATTGTTCCAATTCTCCTTTTCATTGACTGTGTGGACTTTTTTATTATGGTTTGAACAAGAATGGCCCCAATAGATTCATATATTTGAAAGTTTAGTTATTAGGGAATGGCACTACTTGACAGGTTTTAGGATGTATGGCTTTGTTGGAGTAGGTGTGGCCTTGTTAGAGGAAATGTGTCACTAGGGTAGGCTTTGGGATTTCCAGTGCTCAAAGCAGGCCCACCTTTCCCTTCTGCTGCCTGCAGATCTGGATGGAGAACTCACTCTTGGCTACCTCTCCAGCACCATGTCTGTCTGCAAGTTGCCATGTTTCTCAACAGGACAGTAATGGGCTGTACCTGGAGCTGGAAGCCAGCCTCAGTTAAGTGTTTTCCTTTATAAGAGTTGCCATAGTAGTGTCTCTTCACAGCAATAGAGGATCAACAGAGACACTTCAATTGTAGTTTGTTTCTTCCATGGATTAAAAAGAAAGTAAGTCAACAGTAGAAGTGGCTTGTGATGAAGAGCAAATGAAGGGCCTGTAAGAGACTTTCTCCTCCCAAGTTCCAAGTGACCAGCCAGCAGGTATACTTTGATGCTGTGGTTTAGATATTGTTGGTCTTCCTGGCTTTGTCCCCAGGGTAGTGTAATGAGAGGAGGTATGGAACCATTAAGAGATTGCATAAGTTAGAACATATTTAGGGTAACAGAAGATGTTGCCTCTCGTGGTCCAAAAGGACTAAGATATCTCTCACAGGATCATGGTTAGTTCTCTCTAACAGTTCTTATAACAAATCTGAACTAGCCCAACCTAGTCTCTCTGGCTTCCTGTGTGAAGATGTGGCTTGTTCTACACTGGCTTCCTTCGTCTACCATAAGCTGAGACCAGGAGAGGATTCTACCAAGAGCCTGCTTCTGCTGTTCAGACTCTCATCTTCAAAAACAAGTTTCACAGTTTTTCCAAGTCGCAGATATTAAGCTCATATGTAGCAGAGAGACACAGGAGGGGATGTGGACAGACGGAGGTCTGGAGTCTAGAGGAAGATAATTTTGCAAATAACTTGGGGTCATATATATGTGCTATAAGGTAGATACAGGATTTAACTCAGTTCACTCTGTTTCAAACCACGACTCTATGTCTGTAAAGTGTTCATTTGACTCTTCCCTTTTTGAGTTCCCGCATGGATGGTTGGGAAATGCAAACACAATGAGTAGACACATGTAGGATTTTGGAGAATGCTTACCAGATGTGAAATTTACCATGTAGCAGACCCTTTCAGCCATGGCAGGAACATGCCAGAGGAAACAGGTCGGGAGATGGGCTGTGCAAACACAGAGGCAGGTCCTGTCGTGATAGAGAATGCTGACAACTCAAATTTAATTTGTGCTGGCTTACAGGTTCAGAGGTGCAGTCCATTATCATCAAGGTAGGAGTATGGCAGCATCCAGGCAGGCTTGATGTAGGGGTCGCTGAGAGTTCTACATCTTCATCTGAAGGCTGCTAGGAGAAGACTGACTTCCAAGCAGCTAGGACGAGGGTCTTAAAACCCATGCCCACAGTGACACACCTACTCCAACAGAGCCACACCTTCTAATAGTACCACTCCCTAGGACAAGCATATACAAACCATCACAATAGCCATTTTGAGTTTTGCACCCAAGTATGGTCTCTATATCTCTTGGTCCCAGTCTTAACCCTGATGTCATTTGCCTTGGTATGTCATTTCCCAAAGTATGGAATACATACATTTAGCAGTGCCCATGATGCTTTGGACAGCACTCTGTCCTGGCCTTAGGTGATACTGTTTACTTCATCATCAGGAGGCTTGCAGTTTTTCCTTTATAGCTTCTGAGTAAGGGAAGGATAAAGTGTCAAGCTGTCAGCTGGCAACTCTGAGCAGGGAGCAATGAAGCTTCAGCTTCAGGTCTCCAGCAGGTGCTTGGGGGCATCTTCTATGTGCCCTCAAGGTAACAGTCATTTCCTCTTCTCGTCCTGGTCTGTGGCCTTAGGAGGCCAGTTTCCATAGAAATCATTGGAATGGACCAATAGGAGCTGCTAGATTCAGAATTGTCCAAATAACTAGCAATACCAACGGATATTTGTAAGATCCAAGGAAGAAAGAGTTCACGATGCTTGTTACCAGTTCACACCCTATCTAGTTAGGTTCTGACTGGCTCCTGAGGAAGGCTATAGTTTCCAGAAGGCATCTTTTCTCTCCTCATGCCACCATTTCTGCTTTGTCTACTCTTGCCTCTTCACACCCAGGTAAGCATGGCCAGCAACACATTGAACAAACAGTTAACTTTGACTTTCAAATAAATTAGAAGTCATTTTTAAATACACGAAGGCTCTACCTAGCACGTGGAACATAATTGTGTGCAAAATTATTTTTTTTCCTGAACTTCAAATTTAACTAGACATTTGATATTTTCTTTTGCTAGATCAGCCAAGACTAGGCGTGTAGATAATTGCACCCACTATTGCCAGTCCCTTGTTAGGGTACCTTAGCCTTGTTCACAGCTTTTTTAATGGTTTCTCCATTGAACTCCACTTGACTTCCCAAGTTGAGAATGCCATCTAGTTTTTGATGAATAGTGGTAGGGAACAATAACTCTTTATAGTACTTTATAGTAATAGCTCTTTATGGTACTGTTTTGTTTCTCATTTTGTCTTCTTTTGGTGACATGTGACATTGGCTTTCTTTTGTAGTGAAACGTGTTTTCATTAAAAACAAATGTATTTGTGGGGGTTGGGGATGTAGCCCAGTTGGTCCAGTGCTTGGGTAGCCTGCACAAGGCACTGGACTTGATCTCCACTACAGTGTACTGAAGCCTGTAGTGCGTCCCTGTGATCAGAGAAACAACAGTTCAAGGTCATTCTTGGGTATTTAGTGACTTTGAGGATAGCCTGGCTTACATAAAACTCTGTCTCAAAATAAGTTAAATTGAATAAGACAAATAACTATGTCTTAAAAATAATCCTAGAGGAGGGACATGGCTATGGCAAAGATCACTGATACAGGAGATTGGCTCCCAGTGTTCTGCCAACTTTAGATCAAATCCCAAGGCCATCACATAAAATAGTCACAAGCACTAAGAATAAATGAAAAGTCTTTGGAAATGTGGGGTCTTGGCTTTTAGTAGTATCATATTTACATAAGTATGACAGACAGGCAGACAGACAGGTGGGGACACACACACACACACATATACACACTCACTCCAGGGTACAAAACAATGTTAGATCTAAGACTAGAGTGTGAGAACTTGGCCTTGAAACTACTATTTCCCATGAGACCAGAAGCCCTGGCATCTTGCATATAGAGGAGTTGCCATGCCAACTTCTCTCCTACTGAACCCCGAAGATTAGCTGGTGAGAGTAGCCTGGCCCCATGATTGGTAGTGTTTTGAAACATGGGACTGAAGACCTTTAAACATGGCCAAGTTGGTATTTCAAAGGGAGATACTGAAGATGAAAGTTTTCCCATGGAAAAGAATACTTGCACATGGCTGGTAAGAGTCTGGTACAGCCACAATGGATATCAATACGGAGGTTCCTGAAAGATCTAAAAGCAGAACTTCCATATGACGCTACTCTTGGGAATATACCTGATTCCTCACTCAGCACCCCATAGAGATATTTGCACATCAATGTCTATTGTGATAGGCATTAATAGCCAAGGTATGGGACCCAGTCTAGATGTCCATCAACAGATGAAAAAAAAAATAAAGAAAACTGTGTGTACTCAATGGAGTTCATCCAGAGAGAACTATGAAAGCATGTCACTTGCAGGAAAACATATGGATCATGATGCTAAGTGAAATAAGCCTTACTCAGATATTCAAACAGTGTACGTCTTCTCTCAAGCAAAGGGACCAAGGAGGTCCGGAGTGCGGGGAAGTATGAGTGAAGTAAAATGGCACACATGCATGAAAATGTCATGAGGAAACCCATGGCTCTGTAAACCAACTTTTAAGAATGAGTTTTTTAAAAAATCTCCTTGAATTAAGGGGGGGGGGTAGTTAACAAATGTAAGGGAAGAACTTGCTTCCTGAGTGATGAAGATGTATGAATGAATGAGTGAATGAATGAATGAATGAATGAAATGAAATGAACAGAGGAAGATGTGGGGCTGAGTCTCATCCTGGGTACAAAGTGTCCTGTCTTTCATGTCCTAATCTCTCCCTACCAGCTATGAGATGCCTTGGGGGTATCATCCACTTCATGTCTTGGGACTACCTTGGGAGATGTGACTTGTCCTGAGTCCCTCAGTTTTCTGTAGTCTTAGTTAACTAACTTCAGTGGTGTGTGTGTGTGTGTGTGTGTGTGTGTGTTTTCGATGTGAGTGTCAGGGCATGCGTGGAGGTCAGAAGTCCCAGGGGCTGTGCTAGAACCACTTTTATCCACAGAACCGTCTTGCCACCGTGTCCAAAGTATACCATGAAGACCACAGGCAGACATCAAGGATTAGGAAGAATGGAGGGTTCCCTCTGCCTAGTGAAGGGTAGAGATCACGTTACTCACACCACCATCCTGGCATAGCCAACCCTGGGAGCCTTCCATGTAGCCTTTTCCCCAACCTCACAACAATCCCAAGAATGGGAAACTACCCGGAATAGTATTGGTAATGTCCAGTTATACCATTCTATTAAATCTTCCAGGAAGAAGATATGAGAATCCTGATTCTTATCCAAAATAAATGGCATCGAGATCTTTAAGATGTGGTTTTGAGACACTACAGGTGAGCCCGGAGTCACACTGCAGCTATGTGTTGGAGTCAGGGCGGAGACCTAGTCCTGCAACCTCAGAATCCAGCCTCTTAATATCACACCCGTTCTTGGCACAGCCCTTAAGAATGTCACTCCTAACGAGAGGAATCGATGTGGAATAGTGTTCAAATTTATCTTCCCTCCCCTAACAGCTGCGCGTCAGATGGAATTTTGTGCATTTCAATCTTGGAAGTTACATTTCTGTTGAGTTAAAGAAACACAGAGTGCTATGGGATGGAGACGGGGGGGGCGGGGGGGGAGAGGGAATGGAGAAGGGCTGCAGGCTGTAAGATTCACCTTTAAGAATACAGCCTCAGTCACAGGGAATGGGCTGCATGAACAAAGGTTGGAGATGAGCCAGGGCATCAGGAGCATACACAGAGGGCAACCTACATCTTCTGGCACTCCCGATATAATTCACACACACACACACACACACACACACACACACACACACTCGTCTTGGCTATTCCACAGAGACCCTCCTCATCGGACCCTTGCTTCTCTTGTCTCCTGTTACACAAATCTGCTCTCTGGTCCTTGGGTCTCCAGAAGCAAAAGATTTTCCAGGAAATCTAATTGCCTAGACAGAGGACCAAACTTTACCAACCGAGGACACCTCCCCGCAAGCAAGCATCCCTGCTTTTGTTGCATGGGAGGTTGGAGGAATGGGCTTCTCGTGTTTGGCCCTGACAGCCCAAGTACCCTTGATAGGAGCAAAGTACTCCTTGGAGATGCTTGTCAGCTGGGTGACCAAATAGCCACACTGGCTTTGCTGGGAATAAATAAGATGTTTTAAACTGGATTCTTTTGCTTTGGGGTTGTCTGTCTGTTTGTTTGTTTTGGCACAATGTCCTATTGTGTTAGGACACAAAAAAACACCATGACTTCCGTATGTATTTTCCTCAGTAAAAGGACAGAGTTGAGGGAGTTGCATCTTTCCAGCTTCTCTGCAATACGAGCATTCAGAGAAGGATAAACAAGTGGGGAAAGGATTGACATTTCTACAGTTTACAAAGCACTTCAGCATTTTAACCCTTAATGTAACCACCAGGAGGCATGGCTGTTACCAGCTGTCCCCGATCTCCATGGAGAGAGGAGTAAGTGGGTTGGAATTGGTTTTCCAACTTAGAAATGAAAATTGAGCATGTTTGTAACATCCATGCTTGACTCCACATAGGTGTCATTGTGTCATGCTGCCTCTCAGGCACTCGTGTGCCCATCACTTAAATTTGGTAACATGTGACATTTTATTCGGCACCGGGGCAGCCATTTAATGTTAGCTACAATGGGGCCACAGCAGTTAACAGCACATACTGCTCTCGCAGAAGATCCAAGTTCTGTTTCCAGCCCCGCACATGAGGCATCTCATAGCCATCCATAACTCTACGTTAATGAGATCCGGTGCTGTCTTCTAACCTCGATTCACCTGTATCCACATGCCCATTAACAGATGCACAATTGAAAATAAAATAAATACTAAAAAAGAAATGCCAAATAACAGCACGTAACTTTTTATTTCATACGGAAGTCACTACTTTTAAATATGTAGGGGAAAGGTTTTAAAGACAGCACTGCTACAGTTGCCGACATCCTTTTTAGCTGTCCCACAGCCTCTTCCCTACCACCAGGGGCCCTGGGACATGGCGTCCAGCTTAATACAAGGTGAACAGGGTGAATTTTGCAGCTGTGCTAGAATTCGTCTTGCTTTGGGCCTGTCACGTATTCCCTCGGTCGCTTTAACAAAAGAATGGAGACAGCCATCACTGTCTGTAATTCTTCAACTAGATCAATTTAGTGCATGATGACCAACATGCTGGCAAAGGCCGCAGGCGTACTCAATGCAATAAAGTATGAAAGGGTAGAGCAGAAAATGCTACCAAGCAGGGGTAGGAGAGGCTAGTATTATAAACTGCCTACACATGTAAATAGCCATCTGCATTTATGATGTACCACGAGGTTTTGTTTGTTTGAAGCATCTCATATTTTATTATTAATTTTGTGACGCTGGGGGTAACATCCAGAGCCTCATATCTGAAAGACGCTCTCCACTGAGCCACACCTCTAGCTTATACATTTTATGTTGAACCTTTCCAGAGGGAATTAACTGATGGGAGACATGCATTCTGGAGGTGAGTGGCACCATCGCGTGCTGGGGCCCTAGCAATAAAAAGGAGGACAAAGGAGAAGGTGCCTCTTGGCCTGGCGCTGAGGGGACCCGTGTGAGGGAATCTCTCCACCATGCCTTCCCTCCAGGGAGGGACTGAACTTTCCAGGAGCCTAAGCAAACCCTTCCTCCTTGAAGATGCTTGCGTAAGGTATTTTTGTTTTATTTGTCACAGAGGGGGAAAACCCCACGGGAACCTAATACCAACACTAAAGTAAAGATTAAAGGGAGTTTAGGTAGAGAGAGTGCTGGATGCACAGGTTACTGACAGAACTGCCATTGTCACCGTTACTGTCTTCTTCACTGTTGTTTCTATGTCCCGACAAGTCTGGGGGAATCCAAGGCTGCCTGTCTACAGTAACCAATGGTTCTCTGATCTCTCAGACAACTGAAGGATTGGGCAGGCTAATGTTTCTGAGTCCTGCTAACCCTCCAAATTGTCTGGAGAGATCCATCACAGACGCAGATGATTGCCACTGGCACAGTCTTTCTAGTTTTGGAAATGCCAAGCAGAGAACAGACCAGATCTGTCTTGAAGGAGTCAAGGTGACTTCCGGGGATGCTGTATAGGAGCTCTCTTACCCCTTAACCCTTGTATCCCCTCCCCTCTCTACTAAAAAATGCATTGGAGTAGCCACCGGCATTCTGGTTACCTCTGAAGAACTGCACCTCTACCTCAGGCCAGAGTGGCATCTGCTTAGAACAGAACATCCTTTTCTGGGTCCCTCTTCTTTCCAGCAGTTCAAAGTCGATGCATGTGGGGGACACTGGGCAGACACCTATGCAGGTGCCTTCCTATACCGATCTTCCAGTTAAGTCAGCTGTGCTGAGTTTTTGAAGAACAGCCCCCTTGTTGTCACCAGACTAGCCCTGTGGCTCTGGTTTTGTCGATCCTCCGACTTTAGCCTTTCAGTAGTCGCTCATTATCTGCAGAGACGTCCAGGGAGGTGTTGAAAACCTCTCTTAGTGGGACTCCTTGAGTCTGATTGCCTCATCTTCTGATTTCCCTGGCTTCACACCGATATTTTAACCTTCAAGACCAATCTGGTTTGTTCCTCCTGCTCCCTAAGTGGGCTCTGTGCACCTCCTGTGTTCTTTGATGCTGCAGTGAACTGCCATTCCTACTTCTTGGACCATGATGAGGTCACTTACTGATTTTCTAATCATTTTTTTTTTTTTGTCAGAACTCAGTTCTCCTCCTTTGTGGAGTCTTCAAGGTTCATTACTTCTGTCCGAGGGCAGGGGCCTGAGGGGTATGTTCATTAATGTTGGATTATGATAGATTACAGTGAAGTTATTTACTTTCTTTCTCCATGAAGTCTTCTCCAGATATGAATATATTGTGACACCTACCAAAAAAAAAAATTGAACCACCCATTAATAAAGTGCCACTAAGTTCCAAATTGGAGACCTGAGTATGGCAGGCTGCAAAGTGCTCTCTATACAGATAGCTACATCCGAACCACTGAAATCCATGGGAAATACTTTAAGAAGAATTTTGTGGGTGGGGCTAGAGGTCTTTTCGTATAGTGATGTAGCCCTGATTGCCTAGCAATCGCAAGGATCTTGCCATGAGTTTACACTCACTACGCTTATTCACATGGGTACCCACAGAGCCCAGAAGAGGGTGCCAGATCTCCTGCAACGGGAATTACAGGGGGGTCATGAGCCACAGGGGGGTCATGAGCCACGTGGTGTGGGCTCTGGGAAGCAAACCTGAACTTGGATAGCCTGTGGAAACAGTAAGCTCTTTTCACACTGATCCATAGTTCCAGCACAGAGGACGAACTATAAAAAGTCTAGGATGTCATCTAGACTAGAGTCTGGCAAGCGTTTTCAGTTAAGAAACAGATGACCGTGGATAGTTCTTATTGATGACACCTACAGTGGTGTATTTTATTATAATAATCATAACATATATTTTCATTTTCAAACTTTATCTCAGTTAGGGTTTTACTGCTGTAAACAGACGCCATGACTAAGGAAACTCTTAGAAGGATATTTAATTGGGGCTGGCTTACAGGTTCAGGGGTTCAGTCCATTATCATCAAGGTGGGAGGGAGCATGGCAGCATCCAGGCAGGCATGGTGCAGGAGGAGCTGAGAGTTCTACACCTTCATCTGAAGGCTGCTAGCAGAAGACTGGCTTCCAAGAAGCTAGGATGAGGGCCTCAAAGCTCACACCCACAGTGACACACCTACTCCAACAGGGCACGCCTTCTCCGTGCCACGCGCTGGGCTGAGCATATACAACTCGCCACTAACTTTTACTCAATTTGTCCTTTGATGATTTTACACATGTTTGAAGTACACTCTGATTGCTCTCATCCCCCACCCTCTCTAGTCTCCTCCCCAGTCTTGTTAGCCCTTCTCCCCACAACTCTGTCAAATAGTCTACTTTGGTTTAGTTATTGCATGAGCATCTTGCCTGCACATGTGTTTATATATACCACATTCAAGTCTGGTGCCCATAAAGGTCAGAATAAGGAGTCAGATTCCTTGGCGTTGGAGTTCCTGATGACCGTGAGCCACCATGTGAGGGGATGAGAAAGGATTCCAGGTCCTCTGAAAGAGCACCAAGTGCTTTAACCACGGAGCCATCTTTCCAGCCCAAGGGATGTGGCATTTAATATTGATCCTCTATGCGAGCATGGACTTAGAACTATATATCGAAACCTTGTGGGTCTCTCAGTGGATACGAAACTGAAGATTATATGTATCTATTGCTTGAAATTCGAAAGGCTCTAGAAGCCTTTCAGGCCATGCTTACCTGTAGGGATCTCTTTGATTCTCCAGGGTTGTATGTTAATGTAACTTCACTTGCACATTGGGGTCTGGGCCATAATCCGTGTATGTATGCTTTAGACCAATACCAGTAAAACTTCAAAACTGGTGGCTGCCAATGTGATTCTGTACTTTAGAGCATTGTGGTATCAACCGAGTCCTTATTTGAACTGGCAGATTCTCAAAACTGGAGTCTGCTATGCCCCTTGGAGAAGAGCTTCTGTGGATGAGTGAGTGGGCAGGGAGGTGGTAGATTCATTTCTTTGGACTTTAAATCAGCCAAGAGAATTGTATCGTCCAAGTGGGGTTTTTTTTTGGGGGGGGGTTATTGCTTTTTTGAAATGTTGGCCCCTTGAAGGTTTCATTTTTATTGATCAAGCTTTAGAGTGTTTGGGGGATAATCTGAGAAATAAATAATGCACAGCATGGCTCGTTTCTCATTAACTCAGCCAGACTCAGCTGCGGAGCAAGAGAGTGAAAATTGTTCATGAGAACCGGTTTACTGCAAGGTGGGAGGAGACTGAGGTAATTTAATTGTTTACTTTAGCTATCCCGGAGGTCCGAGTAAGACTTCATAGCCAAGAGAATTTATCTGATGACTTTAGTATAAGAACCACGACTGTATTTTCTCAGGACTAGCTGAGCAGAGGCAGCCCTGTGTTTGCCCTGCAAACATCCACAGTCTCCTGTTCCAAATGGAAAAGCTCATTAGCAAGCTTATCTCCCGATGTGCTATTAGCTGGAAGACAACGTTAAAGCATTTGTTAGGTTGCCTGAAGTAAGAGAGCAAAGGGTAGAATTGTTTGGCAGCCAGTTTCCTTTCTGTCATCTGTTCATTGTTTTTGCTTTGCTTTTATTTATTTTATTTTTTTTAAATGTCACCCCTAGAGGTCTTTTAAACTTTGTACAGCCTAGAAGTCTCAAAGCTAACTAGCGTAGTATCTGCCCACCTGTGTGGCATCCTTGGATGTCTCTATACTACTGCTACAGAGCCACACAAGTAGCACCGAGGTCTATGAGGAGAAGAGAAACTGTAGTGACTTGGCCTGATGCTGCTTGTATTCTGATGTTAACACTGCCTTCTCAAGAGGGGTTGCCCTGACTAGCAGTTGATCTCATGTGAACCTTCTCCCCATTTTAACTGGTCCTTAATGGCTAGAGCCTGTGATTGGGCAGTGGAGGGGAAAGGTAGGACTGGATGTTGGAGAGTGGGGGCGGGTAGAGAGGCAGAAGAGGATGAGAGGAGAGGGAGAGAGGATGGAGGAAGAGGAAGAAAAGGAAGAGGAAAAGGAGGAGGAGGAAGAGGTGGAGGAGGAAGAGGAGGAGAAGGAGGAGGAGAAGGAGGAGGAGAAGGAGGAGAAGGAAGCCATGATGGAGCAGAACCACGAGGCCAGGAGAAACTTTAAGTAGCAAGGGGTCTTATAGCTGGGGTGTAAGTTAGTATGGTGTAAGATCTGCCCCTTCTAGGCATATAGCTTATAATTATAATCATTATTTATGTAATTTTGCTTGTTTCTTTTTAAAAAAGATTAATATTTATTTATTATATGTAAGTATACTGTAGCTGTCTTCAGACACACCAGAAGAGAGTCAGATCTCCTTATAGATGGTTGTGAGCTACCATGTGGTTGCTGGAATTTGAACTCAGGACCTTCAGAAGAGCAGTTGGGTGTTCTTACCCACTGAGCCATCTCACCAGCCCCTGCTTGTTTCTTATATAGGCTTTTGGGGGTTGGAAATTCCAGCAGGAAGAAGCTCAACTGGAGGTGTTGTGAGACATGAATCTGATGCTGCCTTCTATGTTGGTTGGGTTTGGTTGTCAACTTGACCTGAGCTAGAGTCATCTCAGAAGAAGGAATCTCACTTGAGAAAATGCTTCTATTCTGTTGGCCTGTAGACAAGTCTGCACAGTGTTCTTTTGATGAATGATGGCTGTGAGGGGCCCAGACCAGGGAAGGCGATGCCACCCTTGAGAAGGTGATCATGAGTTCTCCAAAAATGGAAACTGAATGAACCACGAGGAGCGAGCCCGTAAGCAGCAGCCCTCCGTGGCCTCTGCTTCAATCCCTGCCCCCTCCAGGTTCCTGCCTCAAGATCGTGTCCTGACTTCTCTCAGTGAGGGATTGGGTGGGGCCTGGGAGTTGTAAGATGAAACAAACCCTTTCCTCCCTCAGTTGTGTTTGGTCATTGTGTTTATCTTAGCGACAGGAAGCAAACAAATGTGGCTTCCTTTGGTAGCAAGCTTTTGCCGCAAATGGGACTGGTGTATCGTCTGACCTCTCCATCTAGGAGACTGTGTTGTCCTGACTATGGACTGAAAGTAGGTTTATAAATATGCCTGTTGAGTATAGATAGAGACTCCATGTTATTATTCCCCAAACAATACAGCATCCTAATATGTTAGATAGCATCCACATTGTATCAGGTGCTACACTCATCAGTGTTCTCTATAACAGAGCAGATAAAATAAAATACACTGATGGGGATTTATTAGCTCGGCTGACATGGTAGTCTCAGTAGCCCAACAATGGCTGCCTCACACTGGAGAAACCAAGAAGCTGATAGTTACTCAGTCCAGGAGGCGGGGGTGGGGGTGGGCTCAGCTGTCCGAATTGTCGCTGAAGGCTTGGCGAATACCTGGAGAGCTGCCAGTCTTCAGTTCCAGAGCCTGAAAAGCCTGGTAATCACAAAGGAATCATCAAACAGAAGCAGCAGCAGCAGCAGCAGCAGCAGCAACAACAACAACAACAACAACAACAGATTAGGTGAACTCACCAGCAAGAATGAAAGCTAAGACAGCACAAAAACAAAAAGCCTTCCTTCATGTTTTTTGTTTGTTTGTTTGTTTGTTTTAGATCCGGGCCACTACCAGAGGTGCTGTCCACATTTAGGGTGGATGTTCCTACATCAATGAATGGAATCAATATAACCCTCCCAAGGTATGATCATGAGCCCATTTGATGCGGACAGTTCCTCATTGAGACACTCTCCCTGGGTGATTCTATGTAGTATCAAGTTGACTGTTAGAATTAACCATCACAGATGTAAATATTCTAACAAAAAATAGCTCTGAGACTCTGGGCGGATGATAAGCAAGCACTATGATTCTACATAAGGGACTTGAATATCAGTTGATTTGAGTATCTGTGAGGGACAAAAGGGGGTTGGTTCCTTAAAATTCCTGACCCTGAAGGCCAAATAAACTACACATTCAATAACAGTACAACTCTCATTTGGATACCCTTCAGCACCCAGGGGAACACTGAAAGTCAAGAAGTCACCTTCCAGCATATAATAGGGCTGTCTCAGTCTTTTGCCTTTGATTATGAAGAAAGACTACTAAATAAGAACCAAGGTAGGTGGAGGGTAGAGCTTAATTGGCAGAGAACTTACCTAGTATGAACAAGTTCATGGGCTCTATCCCCAGCTCTACATAAACCCCACATATTGTCAAACACCTGTTATCCCTACACCAAGGAGGCAGAGGCAAGAGAATCAGAGATACAAGGACATCCTTGCTTACACAGAGAATTTAAGGGGAAAGAGAGCAGCAGATGGAAATACTATATACATTTGCAGTATTGTTCATTTTATTTGTCCTTTGTCTCATTTTAGACCCCCCCTTTACCAAACCAGTTTATGGAAGTCATGGGCAAACAGTTGTTGGTCCATGTAAGCAGAATATAATAAGTCTTTAGAATCTATGTGTCTAATTCAAACATGCATTTATTGTTTTGCATTAGCAATCTTCCAAATGAGAAGTAATACCCTGGGCACTGAATCTTCAGGACTACTTCACAGTCATAATATTTTCTCCAAATCGTCACTCGTCCATCAGTCACAATCTAAATCCGTATGGTCAGGTCACAACCCTTGAAACTGTCAAGTTGTTATGTGGCTTTCCATGGGAGGGCGAAAAGAAACACTCATCCCAGCTAAGGCAATGGTAGACCAAAGGAAGGTGGCAGCCCAGCTTGCCAGGTAACAGGTTTATAAGGTGTACTGGCTTATATGCATACCTACCAGTGCTCGGGTGGTTCAGTGATAGCTCATGGAAAGTTGTGTGCCGGACAGTTCTAACCTCAGTCTACCTTCCGCCTCCTCTATACTCTAGCATCCCCTTTCCCAAGATGAGTACAGTTAGGGGCAGAAAGGAAATATGTCTGACATCTTAGGGGAGGGTCTGGTAGAGCTGGTGGTTTACTACTTGGGTTCTTCTTTCTTCTACCATTCTCCACCCCTTTTCTCTTCACCCTTTCAAACCCATAACACTAGATAAGAGAAAAAAAGGATAGAGAGAGAGAAAGGAAAGTGATCCCTGAATACAGTCAGGGGTGATGTCATCATTAGACTACTTCCTGCTGATTAGGGGCATGGAGTTCCTTGAGGGCAAGTTTAATCTTCACTGTCAGGATGTCTACTTTTCTTCTTCTTTTTTCTTTCTTTCTTTCTTTCTTTCTTTCTTTCTTTCTTTCTTTCTTTCTTTCTT
>NC_034609.1:37420637-37432876 GCF_900095145.1 Mus pahari | reverse complement strand
CTTCTTCTTCTTCTTCTTCTTCTTCTTCTTCTTCTTCTTCTTCTTCTTCTTCTTCTTCTTCTTCTTCTTCTTCTTCTTCTTCTTCTCTTTCTCCTTCTCCTTCTCCTTCTCCTTCTCCTTCTCCTCTTCCTTCACCTCCTCCTCTTTCTTCTCTGTCTTCTCCTCCTCCTTCCTCTTCCTCTCCTCTTTTTCTTCTTTCTTTCTTTCTTTCTTTCTTTCTTCTCTGCACACGACTACTTAACAAACGGTGACCAACAGCAATCAACAACCAGAATTCCAAATGTCACACATTCATAGGGACTATCTGCAGCTGTCAAAAATCATGACCCTGCTAGAGCATGAGGCAAATCATAGTCACCTGCTGTAGATAATCTGAAGCAGCCATGTATCTCATACCTGGAATTAAAACAAAAACATATTCTTATAATAGTTCTGTATTTCTTAAATCAAATTTGCAAAATTGTCACTACACTCTGGTGACCCTCCCTGCCTTGTAAGAGGGAGTGTCGGCACCCTTATTACCATTCCTATCAGCATGGCTGTCAGCTGTCCTGATACAGGGTACATCCCTGCTTACTTCCTTGCCAGGATTTGCAGGGCCAAGGTATTCTATGGGTCATCAGCCATCATTTCTCCATCATGTAGATGGTGGTCATGCTACACTTGGAGGAAAAACTACTCCACCATAGAAGCAGACTGGGAATTTTTCATAATTGTAATTTTCCCACCTTCTTAATGAGCAAATCTTAGGAGGATGATCTTGGTATACACATCCGCCCTTGCTCAAGACAGATGAGCAGCAGGACTCTCAGAACCTGCAGTGGTTCATACTTGCAGTTCTGTGAGGATACTTATCCCTTAAGGGCGGGCCTACAAATCAGCAAAGGAAATCAGCACAGTCTCTGTTGAACCACGAGGTGTTGTGTCCTCCCAGGTTCCACCCAATGCTGGCTTATATTCCTGCTCGAATGGATATTCTCCGAGGGAACCTGTGTTCTCTTTGCAACTCATCTTTAGCAGAGTCCCATCTAAGTTCCAACATGCCCGGACATTGGTGGAACCTATTCTGTGTGTGTGTGTGTGTGTGTGTGTGTGTGTGTGTGTGTGTGTGTGTGTTGGAGGGGTTAGTTTGCTTTTTCAGCCTGTGATTCTATCCTATGCAAATTAAACGGATAAAAATCAAGACCTGAGAGAGGGAGAGATCTCTGCCTCGCATGTCATCTTTGCATGTGGAAAGTCCCAGACATCTCAGATATGAACTGAAGAGGCAGCGGAAGTGTACAGGGGTGGTGTTAGGGATATAGAAGGAACAAGAGATGGGGGAGAACAAATGAAGCAGTCTCATAGCCAGGAATCTTCTATTACATCATTACCCAGACAGAGAAAGGGATGTATGGAAGACTTGATCACACCAGCTGGACTCAGTAGCTGAGAATTAGGGTGTCAGAGTTTGAACTCTTGTTTCCTATAATTTTCTACTAGGGATTCTCTAGAGGAACAGAACCATAGGGAAAAAAAACTTGACCATTTCAATGGTCCTGACCCGAATATTTAGATTGTGGCTAAATAGGAGTGACATTTTTTTGAAGAAAATATTATAATTAAAAAGTCGTCCGAACCTTCACTTCTTAAGGCACTGCTTACTGTTTGGAGGATTGCTAAGGCCAAACATGGAATGCATGTTTCAGTGGAACACAGATTTTAAAGACCTGCTTCCTCTGCCCTCATGGATAGGTGACTCTGCCCATGATGTCTTCTTCTGCCCACTTCATTCCAGAGTGGAGTCAAAAGACAAAGGAGGAAGGGAATATACTATGATGCACACTGATCCGGTGCTCGCTCTGCTTCCCCTTGTCCTCTCTCAAACTTGTTATATAGGAGAAGATGCCCTTGTCCTTCTGATCTTCCTATTGCTACCTTCTGATTGCTGTGATCACAGGTATGAGCCAATAATCCCAGTTATGCCTGGTGCATGCTGGATAAATACTCTAACAAGTGAGTTCGCTCTCCAGTCTACTCTGATCCTTCACTTAGTGGCCTTCATGATTCTATGTACAGGACTGGAATGGTGAGCCATTGTTTACCTTTCAATGGTTCTCCCAGGACATGTGGCTATTATATTTTAAATTTAGGGATACATATCAAATAGATAGGTTTTTCTATAGTTGCCACACCCACTCCAGTGAAGTCTGTGTGACAGGCCTAAAGGCTTGGACGCAGTCTCGAGGCAAAGAGTTTCACGGAAACTTAGCCTCCTGGAACCTTGGCATTCCCATGGCAAGAATGCTCCAAGCCTGTCCCTGCATTAGTCGGGCATATGGATCTGTGTGCTTCCTTTTAGTATTGTTTTATTATAGGTGCCTCCAAGAAATTATTTTACAAATACCTAAATCAGGTTGAGTTTTACTCCCTGGATTTTTACTCCCTGGCTTTCACCAGCGTCCTAGGCAGTCCTTGAGCTGACCCTGGGCTTGGAATTTTGTAAGAATGTCATTCATCCAGATGAAATGCCTCAGTGTTGACAGTTAGTCATCAGGCATCTATCTCAGTTTGCCAGATAGGAGTTAGAAATCTCAGGGCAAGCTAAGCAACGTATACTTAGAATCTTTATTACAGTTAGGTATGGTAGACTACAGTGCATATTAGAAGAAAGTTGGTGAGCTCTTCTGACAAATGGAGAATCCCTACAGATACTTAAAAGAGCAGCCAAGTTACTTCCATATGCAAGAATTTACCATGGCCTAGGAAAAAGGAGGGTTGTGGTTTAAGGAGGAACTACAGTGTCTTAGTCAGGGTTTCTATTCCTGCACAAACATCATGACCAAGAAGCAGGTTGGGGAGGAAAGGGTTTATTCAGCTTACACTTCCACATTGCTGTTCAACACCAAGGAAGNCAGGACTGGAACTCAAGCAGGTAAGGAAGCAGGAGATGATGCAGAAGCCATGGAGGGATGTTCTTTACTGGCTTGCTTCCCCTCACTTGCTCAGCCTGCTTGCTCTCTTATAGAATCCAAGACTACCAACCCAGAGATGGTCCCACCCACAAGGGGACTCTCCCCCTTGATCACTAATTGAGAAAATGCCTCACAGGTGGATCTCATGGGGGCATTTTCCCAACTAAAGCTCCTTTCTCTGTGATAATTCCAGCTGTGTCAAGCTGACACAAAACTAGCCAGTACATACAGTATTGCATTATTCATGAAAAGGTCTGTTAGAGCAGAACTCCCTGGTGCAGGCTTTCACAAGGCTCAGAGGAATAGCATAAATTGTGACTAGGGTGTGAAATCCTCACCTGGCCCCTGTCATTAGCTAGACAGGTCTGTTTTTATCTTAACTGTAAATGTTGCCTAGTTCCTGCCAGTCTTTTGAAGGCATTTCTCTGTTTTGTGTCAGATAGCTTCAATGTACCTTTCTTTCTGTGACACCTAACTTCTTTGTTTTCTTCTGTAATATATAAATCTGATGCTAACTTTGACAAAATTACATTCAGATACATCACTCGCTTGTGTCCATGTCTGTCACTTTTCTCCAATTCCTGCTGGGACCCTGATTTCTCCTGCGGATCGAGAGTCCGACTGAGGCCAGTCCACAGCATATAGTATTTTAGACCTCTAAAAACATTTTGCAAGTTGTTTGGTGTTTGTGGTGCCCTTGGTTTTTCCTACTGTATATAAATATAAAACCAGAGTAAATAGCTGAAAATGAATTAAATTGACAATTGACATTGACCATTATGAAATGTATGATACAGAAGAAGTTCTAACATCAGCCCAAGTTAGAGCAGATGATCTATCAATAGACAAGGACTCAGGCTGCCTGTACATACTTACTACAAGGCCAAGTCTACCCTTTAATTTGTGACAATCCTTGTCCCCCAGACTTCCCAAGTCTTGAGTTTATTAGTGTAATCCACATACAGCTAATATCTGTTTTTAAACAATACTTTACATATAGCAATACAAATTACATATTAAACAATATTATAATAGAATATTTGATATAGTTTTAAACAATGAAAAAAGGTGAAAAATTTCAAGTAATAAAACTCTTTGTGTAAAACAAATATTTTTTTGGGTCAACATGACATGTGACTAGTCATGACTAATGTCTATCACGTTAATGATCAATTGAATCAAATAGAAAGTCTAGCTTCAGAACTCCTCAGATCCAGCTAATATTTTTTAAATAGTAAGGATAAAATTCATAGTGCTTGGAAATATTTTTACCTGATTATGATTATCATTATTTTTTTTTCCTTTGAGACAGGGCTTCTCTGTGTAGTCCTGACTATCCTACAACTCACTCTGTAGAACAGGCTGGCCTTGAACTCAGTGTTGGGGTTAAAGGACATACACCACCACTGCCAGTTTGCCTAATTATTAATATGATTTCCAGTATTCTAGGGAACTACTTTGTTTCAAATGACTTTGACCTAGTTTCAAAAAAAAAAAAAAAAAAAAAACCAAACAGATCCCAACTCACTCATTTACCCATTCAAAGACTATTAACATTCTTAGCAGAAAATAAGATACAATAAAAGGTTGCCATGTTCATAGGGATTGTATTGTGTGTGAGCAATTCGAGGCAACACCAATAAGTAGTCAAAATAATAGATATGTAGAATGTAGGAAATGAAAATGTACATATATAATAAAGTGATGTCATAATAAGACTTTCTCAACACAGACAAGTATATTGCCAGTGGTTTAAATGGATGCTGGCTGCGAGGAGACTAGTGCCAGTCATGGGTGAAGACCATTCTGAGGAGATGGGACACTGACAAAAAAAAAAATGCCATGCATCAAATGAAATCAGCATGCTCCTCCAGGATTCAAAAGTCAGCATTAAGCAGGGTCAAGACCATGCCATCTTGTAAGGAAGAGAAGGTCAAAGTCCATATTCATTCAACTTCAAGACGCCAGAAGTGGCACAAGTTGTGACAAGATGCTACGTGGCCCTGAGTGTTGAGTAGAATATGCAGAGCAGGAAAGAGTAGGCTCTGAGGGAAGTAGGCTAGCAAGTTTGTAGGTCTGAGTGGTAGGGGATGGAGCAGGTGCCCACTGGAGCATGGAAGGATGCATCTATATGAACTGCAGTTGAACTTGTGCTGAAGAGCAGGTAGGAGACCTGGAAGCAGAATTCATTGTGGTAATACCTGCAGAAATACAGAATGAATACTTTCTTTGGTGAACATTTGGAGACAAATAGAATAACATGTTTGGGTATCTCATAGCACTCAGCAGAGTATAAAAATGTTTTCAGGTAATAACAGTATTTTCTGTTTATTAAGAACCTAACACATACTTAATACTGGTCATCCCCCCCCCACCTTTTTTTTTTCTCATGTGCAGGGGGAGCGAGGATACAAAGGTGTACATTGAATGAAATTCTATCCTCTTTATTTTGCTTACTAAATTACCGAATAGTCCATGCTTTCCATATGGCCTTTGCCCCACTGGGGATTGCATTGCCAAGGAAACAGATTGTTAAGCAGAGGCTCTGTAGCTAAATCCTCTTAAACACGCTATAATTCAAACGAAATGTGCAAAGCCAACCACCACCTGGCTGTGGAACACTGGCCTCCAAATGTCTCCTTCCTAATGCCCAACACTATACTTAATCAGATCCAACATTCGGAGGCCCGCTTAACGCTACCCAGAGTTCTAGGCTTGCACATTCCTCTTACAAATCCCTGTTCTGAATGTCAAATTTTTAATTAACCCCACCAAATGGTATTTTCACATAATAAACTTTTGGCATGCTGCTGGTCTCGAATGGTAGGGGGAAAGGGGAGGAATTCTTTTTTTTTTTTTTTTTTTTTTTTGGTCTCAGTCACATTTTTAAAACATCAAGCACAATTACCTCCAAACTCCTACATGTAGTCTAATGTAGCTGGACAAATCCAGAATGGGAGTGCAGCAGAAGTGTAGAGACATGTAGTCTAATGTAGCTAGACAAATCCAGAATGGGAGTGCAGCAGAAGTGTAGAGACCATAGACCTCAGATTGACTTCATATATAAGGAGTGGGAAGTTCAGTGATATAGGTTTATTTTCCAAGGTCAACAGCTTATTAATGGACAGCACCAGAGACAAGGTCCACTTGACGGGCTGCAAACCTCTTTCTCGTACCTCATCTTAAAAGTCACCCTCACCACTCTTTGTTATAAACTTATCACAGTCTGTTTTCTCTCTTACCTGCACCCTCTGCCCCCAGTCCCTTCATCACTGCTCTGGTGCCCAGACTTCTCCACTGCCACAAATTGTTTTAGATCTCACATCTACCCACAAAATCTCCCATCTTTCACATGAAATCATTCATTTCATTACCGTGTCTTGGGGTCATCGCTCTCCTTGCAGAAAAAGGGCATGATGGTGCATAGCCATAAGCTTAGTCACTGGGAAGTAGAGGCAGGAGACTCAGAGATTCAAGTCCCCTTTAGTTGCATAGGTGGGGATGTGATGGGGCCTCGGAGAAGCTGCTTCAAAGGGAAAGGAGGCAAAGAATGGATTGCAGACCGAATAAGGAAACGTGCCGTGGAATACAGATGGGGATGGGCAGGCCACCCTGGGTCACAGGAAACATTGTTCAAAAAAGCCACATATTTGCACATCAAATTATATTTTGCATAAGTATATTTTCCAATCCGGTGCTCATGGGTTTTGACATAAGCCTGTCCTAACTTGACCCTTGTCATTTCATTAGAAAATATCCAGTGAAGTGAGAAAAATGTAATTGGACTCACTGTAGCACAAACAAATGCTTATATTACGGCAACTCAGTGCTAAGCTTACTGGAGGCTGAGAATGAATCCTCATGGGTACGAGATAGCAGATGTCAAATAGATACACCCCTTCAAAGGGAGTGAGTATGGTGTTAGCAGTAGATGTAAATAGGAGAGGAAAGAGATGTGTAAAGATGTCATTTCTACCCAATCAGGACCCAGCATCCATTTGGGACAGGACATTTTGAAGATTAAAAAAGTATGATATTTAGATTTAAGTTTTGTTCTTGTATGGTGTGATATAAATTATCATTAATGTTACTGGGCCTCTAAGCCATCACTGAGTTACATGAAAACATATTAATGCTTGGGTTTTGGTTGACTTGCGTGTAAGGGAGGGATAAAAAGAATTTGAGATACAGAATGCAGAAGTAAGAGTCACTGAAACTAGAAACGAAACTGAAGGTTATTAAAAGAAAGAGAAGCCCTGAAGCATTTGAATAAATCTCAAGGACACTGAGATTCACACTAGAGTTATAATATAAAGATCTAGAACAAGTTCATCTAGAAGTGATGCGGAATCCTCCCCAAATCTACACCAAGTGTGCTAGTTAGCTATCTGTCACTAAGACAAGATAACCAAGAGACCCTGCTTTGCATAAGTGGAGGGAGAGAGAGCCGAACACAGCTTGAGTTCATTGTTCTGGGCTTCTTGACTAGATACAATGTGACAGCCACCACACACTCCTGCTGCTGTGACTCTCTTGCCTAGACTGTAACCTTGAACGGTGTGCCAAAATCAACCAAAATCAAAGTTGCTTTCACTGGAGTATTTTATCGGAGTAAGACTTAGGAACATAAGAGGAAAGAGCCCTGTTTACCTCATGACACCTGGGAAGCCGAGATAGAGGAAGGGATCAGGGTCCAAATATCCTCTTTTAAGGCCTTGCTCCCAATACCTTGCTTCCTTCCACTGGGTCCTAACCTCTTAAAGGCTCCACCACCTCTCAACAGCATCACAGGAGGACAATAGAGCCTTTAATAAATGAAACTTCAGGAAATACTTCAGATCCAAGAATCAGACGTTGGTTTTAGAAGGATGATGTGTTATAATTTTCTGCTGCTCGGGTAAAACACCATGTCCAATTGCAACTTACAGAAGAAAGAGTTTATTTGGGCTTACAGTTCCAAAGGAGAAATCCATCATGGGGTTGGGGGTGGGGCAGTAGTATCAGGCAGTTGAAGCAGCACACTAAGGGATGACACCTTTACCCTCAGATGAGAAGCAGAGATAGCAAGTTTGAGATGAGAGAGGCTATATAAACTCACAAGTCACGCCCATCCTGTGACATACTTCCTCCACGAAGTTTCCAACTACTAAATATCCCACAACCTTTCTAATAGCACTACCAACCAGCAACCAAGTATTCAAATACAGGAGCCTGTGGGGGGACATTTCTCTGTCAAACCACCACAGATGTAGAAGACCTAGCTCTTTTCTCCTGGTAGGTCATTGCCCACAAAGAAAATGAAGTGTGAAAATGGCTATGTTACAAGATGAGCACTGTTAAAGGCAGGAGCTGCTCCCTCTTGTCTACCTTCTAGGGAACACCTTACATGGAGTATTTAACGGAGGTAGGAATGGTTAATGGTGACATTTGGCAGCCTGAGGCTGACATGTACTGGGTCTAGTCTGCTGGACAGATCTTGACTGAGGTTTTCTTAGTCCAATGGCTTAATAACAAATGAAACCTCCCATTTATTTAAAAATAGCTATCTCTCCTGAAGTTGCACTTCTAAAATTTAACTGGTATCCATCGGACCTCAATCATTGGCCAACTACAGGAACAAGGCTTAGAGTAGAGTAGTGGATCAAACTGAAGACCTGATCCTGCTTTTGTGAAGTTTGAAATCTGGAGGGAGAGCAGGCTGTCAATCCAAGAAATGAATAAAGAGTATCATGCCATCTCTGGAGCAAGAATTATGAAGGATAGGTCCATGGTACCAAGAGAAATTATGAACTAATGAACCAATGAAACTAATGAAACTGATGAAAGGACATCGATTAGTAAAGTAGAAATGTGAAATACTTCTGGGTTGGAGGGATCAGCTTGACTGGGAGTCCTATGGCATCCAAAAACTGAACCAAGAGGCCAATTCTGATGGGCTGGGATTAATAGAGAGAGAATGCATGGTATCTGGCACAGCACAAAACTGGAGAGTCACACAGGAGTGGCAGGAGAGAATTTATAAATCGTACCAGTATTTCTGATTACAAAAAGCAACGAGAGGCCTTTGGGACACACACACACACACACACACACACACACACACACACACACACACACAGAGGCATGCACACACACATTCAAGCACATAACAAGCACATGTATGCACACACACATGTGTACTCACACATGCACACACACACATGCATTCACACATGCACACACACACACACACACACACACACGGAACACTATCTAAATGTTGAAAAGTAACCATTGCTGTCCAGCAATGATGTCTCAATCTTCCTAATGCTGCGGCCCTTTAATACACTTCCTCATGCGTGGTGACTCCCATCCACAAAATTATTTCATTGCTACGCCATAATTTTGCTACTGCTACAAAGCATAATGCATCTGATATGCTGGATATCTGATAAGCGACCTGCCTAAAGGGATCACAACCCACAGGTTGAGGACTACTACTATAGATGAAAGACGGCATTAAGCAACAGCTTCTAGACAGATGTCGGCAAGCATTCCTGACAACTTAAATTCAGTTGATTCAGTAAAGATGGGACACATGAGAGTAGGACGATCGGAGAGTGATGTGTGTAGGATTTGGTGACATATTGGATACTGAAGGACGGGAGGCTGCGGAAGTCTTGAGTACAAACAGTCTCGGGAGGATGTGTGCTGTTGTCATGGGTACAACGATGTCCAGAAACGAAGCCTCAGACCCATGGGAAAATGACAAATCCTTCCCTGGGCTCAAGGAAATAGTGAAGCCTTCCCTTCTAGTCCAAGTATGAATATTGATGTAACATGTAGAAAATGTCCACCACAGCATTCTCTTCCAGATGTTTATGGCCTAAAGACTGATCTTATATAGATAGAGAGACTGCTCCTAATGAGGTTAGCTAAGCCCACCTCCTCAATTGGCTTTCCGCAGTCACCCTGCCTTTCTGTCCCACTGCGCATAATAAATGCTGAGGTTCAGGAATTCTGCTCCTCCTCCGTCAGAGAGGCCTGTTCATCCATTCCCAGCTTTTCTGTGTATCTGGACAGTGACTTTGTTACCCCTTCCAGACATCTGGCAAACAGATCCTAGTGCCACTGGATTCTAATCTCGAGATTTCTGAAGGATTAAATCTGATTAGCTGATTTTAGGCTCTGTGGCAATCTCTAGACCATCAACAGTGACCCATTGCCTGCAAACCCCAAGACAGAGGGGGAGCTGCAGTGATAAATAAGTAGCTGTTTAAGAAAGGGAGGGGAGCATGCAGTTGGCCCTAACATGTTACCACAAAATCAGTGGCTTCACACAACAAAAATCTGTAAGCAATCAGAACTGGAGGCCTGGACAGCCACACCCCCACATCCTCCAAGGGATGCTATTGCCAGCTCCTACTGGCTGCCAGCATCGCCTACAGCACTCCGATCTCTGTCCTTGTCTTCATGTGACTTTCTTCCCAGTGTCTTAAGCTTGCTTCTCCTTTCATTTATAAAGATGGTGGTCACTGAACTTAGGACCCTCCCTCCTCAAGATCCTTAGGTCAATTACCTCCGCAAAGACCGTTCCCAAGTGAGATCACGTTCACAAACACAGTCACTGGTCCTTCCTCAATCCCTTGTAGATAGACTTTGCTTCTCATTTTTCTTCATGTTTTACTGTATCTACATGTGTACTTTTTGTAATATGTATGTTAATATATTAATATATTGATTATGATTATATATGTATATTATATACATATGTAATATATGCTTTAATGCACTATGACTATGCCATATGATGTATGACCTGTGATGTGTGACATATGATGTATGATATGTAATATATGATATAATATAATATATAGTATAATAGACAATATACAATATATAATATGTTAAAAACATAATAACATTAATAATATATAATATAATATTAAAATAAAATTATATATAAGATAAAATATATAATATATAATAAATATAATAAAAATACATATTATTTATGTTAAATATATATGTTCAATTTTGTAATATATTTTAAAGTATATATATTTACATAGATACTCTATTCACATAGGATTCAGCTACATCTTCCTGTGGCATTTATTTAACTCACTGAGATAGTTGCATCCATGCTTACAACAGGTTGAGAATGCTCACAAAATGTCTCCACTGTCTTCAGTGGCTCATTCAGCCTGATGAAGGGCTGTACAAACTGATACTGGAGGAAAAAAAAATGTAGGTCACTCCCCAGGAGCCTTTCCAGGGACCATGAAATATAGCAGGCATAAAAGAGAAGCTTCAGGCAGGTAGGGAGAAATGAAACAGACCCAGAGTCAGGGAATGCATAGGAGCTAAGCCAAGATGAAAAACTAATCAGAAACTTAAAATCTCAGCAATCAATGAAAACAAAAATGGCGTGGCCCTGCCAATGACGCCATGATGAAGTATGAAGTGAGTCCTCAAAGACGTAAGTAGAGCAAAGTGGTAGTCAGGGAACATCAGACCAACTCCACTCCCATAAAATAAAAATTTATGGACTTGAGGATGAGACTTTAAAAAGATCTTAAAATTGCTTCAGAAAATATTTCTCCTCCTTACAGGGCTGCCATTGCTTGGAGCAGAGACACATTTGCCCCAGTCCTTGATCACTTGACCTTTCACCTCTGGCTCCTGCCAGAGTCTTTCTCAAGCATGCAACACCTCTGGCAAAGTTCAACATGTTGGGGAAAAACAAGATAGATTTGCAGCATTTATTTAATTAAGAAGGTCTGAAGAGGTCATCCAACGAGGGGGTTCCTCTCAGGTTCGCTGTTGCCGTTAACCCTAAGTCAGGGGAAGTCAGACTGAGGGGTCTCACAGGATGGAAATCATTCCTTTGGAGGGTGTTGGGCTCCACGTGATGTCTGTCACACTGATGCACATAACCGTACAGGGGTGTCCATGAAGTAAATTAAACTGAAGGCAGTTAAAGAAGATGTGGATGGCATGACCTGCTATGGCTGGATCAGCTAAGATAACTGGGGATGGTTGGGGGATGACCATCCCATAAATTCACTGAAAACTCATCTTATTCTCAATAAATCTATTGGGAATGAGGGGGAAAGCAACAGCCACTTGGGTTATATTTAATAACCTTGTTTAAGGGGTGGGGGGACATTTCATCATTTCAGTTCTTTGTTGTTAAGGTTTATTTTTTATTTTTAATTCTCTCTTCTCTGTCTCTGTCTCTTTCTCCCTCCCTCCTTCCCCCTCTTCTCCCCTCCCCTCCCCTCCCACTCCCCTCCCCCTCCC
>NC_034609.1:37418805-37420590 GCF_900095145.1 Mus pahari | reverse complement strand
CCTCCCCCTCTCCCTCTGTTTTCATAAAAGTGCCAGAAGAGGGTACCAGATGCCCTGGAGCTGGACTTACCAGCAGTTGTGAGCTGCCCCGTGCAGGTGTTAGCTAGCAAACTCAGCTGCCCTGCAGAAGCTGTACTTGTTATTAACCACTGAGTCATCTCTCTAACCCTGATCCTATCCAAATTCTTTAACCCAAGCTCTGGTGACATGAATGAACTGTGAAATTAGCAAGTATTGCCAGCACTGTCTTTATTAATTGGTATGTTTCATTTTAATTAAAGCCACCCTAGCTAATTACTCGTTTCACTGTGTGTAATGCCAGCCAAATAGACTGGAGGACATGATTTAGGCAATAAATAAATAAATAAATAAGTAGAATAAATTCTGCACTCTCTGTGCTTCATTAACTTTTCAATGTGTTTTCCTTCACCCATGTGGTGACTCGGAGGAAGTGTCCTTCTAGTCCCTTATCATCTTGGAGTAAGGGAGCAGAATAGAAAGACCATGAGCTTTGAAATGTGTGCATTTGGGTCATGATGTTGGCTTTGCTCTTTATTAACTCTGATCATAACCTTCTAGTTTTGTCATCTAAAAATAGACACCTGTGGTTGTTTGAATAACAATGACACCCACAGGTCCGTAAGGAGTGGAGGCGTGACCCTCTCGGAGGGGTAGGCTTTGAGGTCATAGAAGCTCAAATAAGTCCTGGTGACTCACGGTCTCTTCCTGCTGCCTGTGGATCCAGATGTAGAGCTCTCAGCTCCTCCTCCAGCACCATGTCTGCTTGCATGTCACCATGCTTCCTGCCATGATGGTAATAGACCAAACCTCTGAACTATAAGCCAGCCCCAATGAAATGTTTTCCTTTATATGAGTTGCCACGGTCATGGTGTGTCTTCACAGCAATAAAACCCTAACGAAGACAAAACCATATCTGTACTTGCTATAAAAAAATGACCTGAAGGTTCAATGAAGCCATAAAAACTGAACCTCAAGGCTGAACACATAATAAGTCTGGTGGTTTTGGTCTAAAATTGTCTTCCACAGGCTCGTTTTGGTGTGCCAGTATCCCAGCGGGGTTGCTATTTTAGGAGGGTACGGGGTCTTTAGACGATGGGATCCCCCTAAAGGAAAGAGTTAACTGGGTGAGGATTGGAAAGAGGGGACAGTGAAGTGTATACTCAACTCCTCATTCTCCTGCTCCCTCTGAGTCCTTATCTGGAACCCTATAATCAGCCCACACACAAATATCCACTGTCACAGACCAAGATTCTCCACCACCCTTCTCCACTGTGATAATCAGCTGGGACCCTCTGAAACCAGGAGCCCAAAGAAATCTTTCCTCTGTTAAAAGGTGACATGTTTTGTGACAGGAATACAAAGGTAACTATTAGAATCCGTGTTTAATGAATCTCAGTCTCCATTAGTGGCCACCCTGCCACTGGCCTGAAAGTCATCTCACCATCTCACCACCTGTCTCGGCTTAGTCAGCACAATCTCCTGAAGACCTTTGCTGTGTTCCCAATCTGAGTTCTGTCCTCCTATCTATGAGGATCCAGTCTATCATCTAACATCATTTACTCAAACCTTCTATTTATTGTAAGTGATAAGCTGTACTGGATAGCTTTGTGTCAACTTGACACAGCTGGAGTTATCACAGAGAAAGGAGCCTCAGTTGAGGAAATGTCTCCATGAGATCCAGCTGTAAGGCATTTTCTCAATTAGTGATCAAGGGGGGAGGGCCCCTTGTGGGTGGTGCCATCTCTGGGCTGGTAGTCTTGGTTC
>NC_034609.1:37378429-37418693 GCF_900095145.1 Mus pahari | reverse complement strand
TATACATTATAATTATGACAATATTATAATTAGCCACTTTGGAGACAGGGGCAGGAGGGTGGCAAGTTCAAGACCTTAGGCTGTAAGATGACTTCAAAGTCAAGCTGGGGGCTGGAGAGATGGCTCAGTGGTTAAGAACACTGACTGCTCTTCCGAAGGTCGTGAGTTCAAATCCCAGTAACCACATGGTGGCTCACAACCACCTGAGTTCAAATACCAGCAACCACATGGTGGCTCACAACCACCTGTAATGAGATCTGACANCCTCTTCTGGTGCATCTAAAGACAGTTACAGTGTACTTAGATATAATAATAAATAAATCTTTAAAGACAAAAACAAACAAACAAACAAAAAAGTCGAGCTGGGTTAAATGGTGGAGCTGTAGTTTAGGGTTCTGTACTTGTCTAGAAAGTATGAAAGCTTAGGTTCAATCCTATTACCACAAAACAAGAGCCATACTTAGTAGATGATAAGAAAATAAGCCTTTACTATCTGCAGATTCTTGTGTGTATTGGTTTATTTTATACCTTGACATCTGTGCCGGTTAGTTGGTTGGATTGTTTGTTTTGCTTTGTTTTGCCAACTTGACCCAAGCTAGAATCGTACGGGGGGGGGGGGGGGAGAGCCTATGTTGAGGAATTGCCTCCATTGGTAAGCAAATCTGTAGAGTACTGTTTTTATTTATGATTGATATGGAGTGTCCAGTTCAGTATGGATGGTACCAGCCAAGCAGGGAGTCCTGGGTTGTACAAGGAAGCAGGCTGAACAACAAGCCATGGAGAGTGATCCAGTAAGCACCATTCCTCGGGGTCTCTGCTTCAGTTCCTGCCTCCAGGTTCCTCCACTGAGTTCCCTACTCTAACGTTCCTTCGTAATGTTACCTGAAAGTATAAGATGAAATAAACCTGGTCAGTGCCTTTTCACAGCAATAGAGAAGCAAATCCGCTAAACAGAATGTTCTTCCATCGGAGAATGGAAACCTCGTTTGAGTCACGGCTGGTGGTGATGGAGGCGGTGCCCACACTTAAGCCTCCTGTCCTTGACTAGTGCTGTCGGCTACAGAGAGACGACGTTGAGGCTGTCTCCTTGACAGAACCACTTACAAAATCCAGAGAGTGGAGACAGGAGATGTTTTGAGTTATGTGAACAGAACACACTGACTCCTGCTTGTCACAGGCTGCTGGAATCCAGGCATGTGACCCTGATGGCCCAATAGTGACTTCTTTTAGGAATTGTGGGCCAGGGCACTGTTTTTTTTTTTTTTTTTTTTCCTGAGACATTTCTAAAAAAGGAAAAGGCATGAAGCTACAGGTTTCATAATGCAATTTTTGTTTAAGCATATCATAACTTTCTTGGACCAATTTGCTTGCATTACCTGCTCCCCTTCCTCTCCTGACTCTTCCCAAATATCCCCCTGTCTTAGTTAGGGTCACTGTTGCTATGACAAGACACCATGACCAGAAACAACACGGGGAGGAAAGGGCTTCTTGGGCTTATGCTATCACTGGGCGTCTTCAAAGCAAGGCAGCACAGGCACTCAAACAGGGCAGGAACCTGGAGGCAGGAGCTGATGCAGAGGCCGTGGAGGGGTGCCGCTTAGTCACTTGTTCCTTGTGGCTTGCTCAGCCATATTTCTTATAGAACCCAGGGCCACCCTCTCAGGGTTGTCCCCACCCACAATGGGCTGGACCCTCACCCATCAACCACTCATAAAAAAAAAAAAAAAAAATGCCCTACAGGCTTGTTTATAGCCTGATCGTCTGCAGGAATTTTCTCAGTTGAGACTCTAAGCTGTGTCAAGTTGACATAAAACTAGCCAGGATTTACCCACTTGTATTTTTTTAAATTATTTTATTAGATATTTTCTTCATTTACATTTCAAATGCTATCCTGAATGTCCCCTATACCCTCCCCCACCCTGCTCCCCTACCCACCCACTCCCACTTCTTGGCTCTGGCGTTGTTCCCCTCTATGGGGCATATAAAGTTTGCAAGACCAAGGGGCCTCTCTTCCCAATGATGGCTGAATACGCCCTCTTCTGATACATATGCAGCTAGAGACACGAGCTCTGGGGGTACTGGTTAGTTCATATTGTTGTTCCACCTACAGGTTGCAGACCCCTTCAGCTCCTTGGGTACTTTCTCTAGCTCCTCCANTGGGGGCCCTGTGTTCCATCCAATAGCTGACTGTGTGCATCCACTTCTGTGTTTGTCAGGCACTAGCATAGCCTCACAAGAGGCCGCTATATCAGGGTCCCTTCAGCAGAATCTTGCTGGCATGTGCAATAGTGTCTGGGTTTGGTGGCTGATGATGGGATGGATCCCCGGGTGTACCCACTTGTATTTTTATGTAATGTTCCGGGCCCCTCTCTCTTATGCGCGCGCGTGGCACACACACACACACACACACACACACACACACACACACACACACGTGACCTCTCTTTTCTGAGTCTTAGTTCTCTTAGCAGTATGCTCACCTGTTTTATCCTTTTCTTCACCAAGGACACAATCTCCTTCCTCTGTATGACTAAGGTAAACTCCACTGTACACCACATTTCCTTTATCCATTCTTCTGTTGATGGGCACCTTAGATGGCTTTATAACTTGGCAAACAGGTTGCTCTTCTGTGTTTACATCAGTTCTAACAGATGGTTCTTACAGCCATCATGACAGGATGGAAAAGGAAGTCCCGGATCCTCCTGGTGATGAGGTCTTCAGCAGTGTGTGCATCTGACTGCTATTAATTACCCTGACTGCTATTATCCTTGAGGCTAATCTGGTCAGTAGCACTGTAGACTCCCTGAGATCCACACCATACCAATAATGAGAGAATGAGAATGTTCATGTGCATATGTATTTGGAGGCCAGAGGTTAGCCTTGGGCATCATTCCTTAGGTGGTAGTCAGTCATCTTTGTTTACATATGGGTGTGGTGTGATGGTGTGCTCTCAGGTATGCACACAACACATGATTGCACACGGATAGCCAGGTACGGACCTCCAGGAGTCTTTCTCAATCACTTCTGTGTTATTTTTGGTGGTCTCTCATAGACCGTGAAGGCCAGGATTTCAACTAGACTGTCTAGCAAGCAAGCCTGTAACATCATCTACTTTCTCTACCCCGAGCAGTGTGTTTACAGACTCATACTGCCATGTCCAGGTTTATATAGGTTCTGGGGGATCTAAACTTGGATGTCTATACTTGGGCAGCAAACACTTTATTAACTTAACCATTTCCTTCTGTTTGGGCAGCAAACACTTAACTAACTTAACAAAAACTGAACTGTCTTGTTATGCTTGGATAGCAACCACGATACTAACTGTCTTATATTTTGAGACAAGGTCTTTCAGTGGCTCTGGAGTCTGCCAGATTGGTTTTGCTGGCTGCCAATGAGCCTCATGAGGTTCTGCCTGCTTCCCCTCCCTAGCCGTGCAACTGCAAACAAGTATCTAACTTTTTAAAAAGCAAACAAACAAACAAATAAACAAACAAACAAACATCCCATGGGTTCTAAGAATAGAACTTTGCTCATGAGGTTCTCTTTCCAGCCCCCAAAACTTCTTTTGATTTGATCTAGATTTGATGTTTATATTAGAGCCCTGAACATAGCTATAATAAAATATTAATAAAGGACAGGAACCATAAGGCTGCTATTAGTAAATATCCACACTCTAACTTGGGTGTCTTCGGGTTGTAGAGTTCAGCTGCCCCAATGCCTTCCGGAAAGTAGGCAAGGCCTGTGTAGTTCACATCAACAGTGTGAAGGGAGGCTTTCTGTACCACCAGAGAGGTCAGCCATCTAACCAGCAATTACACTGCTGTCAGATTGTAAATACACATTTGCAAATGCCTCTGTAATTGTCCAGAAATGGCTCAGGCCTGCTCATGCAGAGCTAGTTGCAGAATGTTAATGGGGATGCTCACCCAACATCTGCTTTCCTGGTTGGATCCAGATTTGCACCATTTAAACATTGATGAGCATAAAGCAGTGGACTGGGTACTTGCCTCCGCCAACTTCAAGGGGGGAAAAAAAATACAACCCAAAACTCAGCAGCAATGGACACTTTTCTGACAGACAGATAAGTTTAGGGAGAATATCAGGTTTCAGCTATAGTTATGAAAATCTAATAATACTTCCCAGTAGGATGTGAAATTAGCATCGTGGAGTTGTGGTTATGTGGCTTCACTTACCAGCCTCTCTGACCTTGGCACAGTTAACATCCTAATTAAACAAAGAAATCTCTGCTGGGGTGGAGGCATGGTCTGTGGTGAAGGCTACTGAGGAGGCAGGAGATCTCAAAGCATGCAGTTTGAAATGCGTGTATCTCCTATTTGGGATTTGTGCTTGAAATAGGTGTTTTATCTGCCATCAGCACACTGGGAGATGGTTGGTTATATTTGGAGGTCCATGGGCTCCTCCTGTTCATCTGTTTCTGTTGCTTGGGAAGTCCTGCCCCCTCCCACACAGGTCACAGAGGCTTTCACGCAGGGAGTCAGAGCTGGGGATGTCAATTTTGCTTCCAATCCCTTGGACTTGGATGAATATCATCTTGTTCTCTCTCTCTCTCTCTCTCTCTCTCTNTATATATATATATATATATATATATATATATATATATATATATATATGGGTTGCAGCAGTATTGTAATGAAAGGACTCAAAATGACAATGCAGAAAGATGACAGAATTTTATTACTGTCATCTATCATTGACCCATGACAGGCTGCTTGGCTTCAGAGTCACTCAGAGAGCCAGGCGCTGACCATTCTTTGCTTTCTGCCATCCCCTTGCGGAATTTCCCCACCCACCTGGTCATGGTTGGGTTGCAGATATACCTACACTGTAGCTCACGGAAGACAGAAAGCGGGGCTCCTGGCGAGCTGCCTTTCTCTCTTGAATCGAACGAAAGTAACTGGGCAAAGTCATCTTTCTCCTACATCACCTTGTTGCTGCAAACTGAATCCCAGGGGGTCCACTTGATGGCAAAGCTCCTGGGGAGACTGCTGACTCAGCTTAACCTCTACTATCACAGAATCAAGGGAGGGTAAAGTGTGTGTGTGTGTGTGTGTGTGTGTGTGTGTGTATGTGCGTGTGCGTGTGCGTGTGTGTGTGTGTGTGTGGACATGTGTGGGCATTTGTGTGAACATCAATCTTATATGATATTCCTCTGACACCCCCAACCTTTTTTTTTTTTTTTAAACAGAGGCTCTCATTGGTCTGGAGTTTGTCAAGCAGGGTAGGTTGCCTGGACAGAAACCCTCAGAGGTGCCTGGTTCCATATCCTCAATTCTAGGATAACAAGTGTACACCACCACACCTGGACCATTGTACATGGGCGATAAAACTCAGAGCCCTATGCTTGTGAGACAGGCACAGGAGGGTAGGTTTGAACCATTAGCCAGAAGTTTTTTGTTATAAAACAATGGATTAAAAACATATTTCAAATACTCTAAAATAAGATGAATTCTGCAAGCCATATATTTGACAAATATTTATTAAGTGCCTACTATGTGACAGATAACATGACGAAACATGACTAAAAAATGGTGCCATTTTTTAATGAGTAAAATTATACTCCCCTGTCAGTGCATTTTTCCAGTTTTGAAAGACTTTTAGTGTTCTAAAGCAGCAACAGGAAGTCAGGCAAGGCCCTCACAGCCAGCCACATTGTAGGAAAATATTCACACCTGTCAGATGCCGCTTGCTAACACTGTTGTTCTGAGCATAAGCTCACACAAAAACCTCGTGTACCTTCTTTTGGGTTTCGGGGTCTTTACAGCTTGCTTAAAAAATATCTACGAAGAAAGGTCTTTTCACAAGATGGTATCAGGTCATGGAGATCAAGATCAATCTCGAAGGAAGGACTTTGGTCCAAAATAATTAGGGCAGCCAACACAGCCAGTTTTGCGGTCATTCCCTTGATTAGGTACTTCACACCAGTCTCAGGGTCTGTGTACTCAAAGCAATGCAGGACGAAACGATAGCCAGAGCGTGTGATTTGCTTCTGGTAGTAGACTTTTGGATGGAGGAAATAGTCCAAAGGCATAAAGAACACTTCCTTCACTTCTTCAGCATTAGGTTGGGCCTGGAAGTTGTGGTCTAGAAAACCCACTACGGGGGTCACCAACTCATCATTCTGAAGGCAGAAACCAAAGTTCACAAATTACAAATTATAGTGATACCATTTCAAATATTAAACTCAGGCCACTTCTAGGAGAGGGAAGAACAAAGCTATGATATACGGCATAAAGTGGGCTGGGGTGGCGATCCAGACACAAATATGTCCCCCATGTGAGAAAGATCCTTCACCTGTACTGGCATCTCAGAAGACTCTGAAAGTGTGTGTGTGTGTGTGTGTGTGTGTGTGTGTGTGTGCGTGCGCGCACACACACACACACACACACAAATACTGGTATGATTGTAATGGCTATGAAATGATGTTATTAAAACCATGATCCACTTGACTTAGGAATCAAATTTGTGTGAGTATGTCTACTTTAGAGAGCCTTCTGTGTAAGTAAAGATGCAAGAGCAAGGCAGAAACATTATCTGCAAACAACTCCACACTCCACAGTGGCTACTTCTCACTGACAGACACGTAGATTAAACTCTCACGGATGTCACGTACCCTTTCCTCTTGTTGTGAACAGGGGGAGGGTGTCATATCAGCAGAAAAGTGGCATGATATTACTTGGGGCATACACTACATGTTTATAATATACATATTTGTATTGTAATGTTTTATTTAGGAAGTACAAATGCTTGCAAATGGCCCTGAGTATCTACTGGATTGAGGGTCTTTACCTCTACTGGAAAGCCTGCAAGGGAGACAGGGACTGAACACAGGTATGGCCTCTAGTTTGAAGTTCCTTAGTCATCAAAAAGAGACTGGGAAAACCCAGAGGCAGGTACACTGTGAGATGGGTGTCCAGAGAAGGTTATACAGGCCTATGGGAACCTCTCATGGTAGGGACACAGCCAAAGAACGTCTAAGAATGGAAACAGGCCATACAATTATCTATACCCAGGGTGAATGACAACCTTTGGATAGAGAGGAGACAAGAGAAACATAGACCCTAAATGCCCTATCTGTAAATAGAAAATCTGTAAATCTGAAGTCACAGGTCACCAAGACCCACAGCCTCGCTGGGTCTCAATTAAGGGCACACTTTCAGAGGTCATGGGATTTCCTAGAGCAGATACTGAGCCAAGGGCTTAAATGCAAGCGATTTCTTACAAAAATGCTGCCGGGAGAAAGTGGTAAGAAGCTAAGGAGGGAGAAAAACAGCTTAGTGACAATGACAGGCAGGGTGTTGTGGAGAATACTGTAGCTAGAGACAAGGAACTGGGCTTCCATGATTGGCCCCAGCTACTGGTGGAGGACACCTTGGCAAGGGTGTCAATCCAGGGACTTCTGACGCTCTGTGTGTAAAATGCCCTTCAAGCTATCTCCACCTACCCATTGGTGAGTTTTAGCAGAGAGCTGCTGGCTACCAGAAACACATAGAGGGATGGAAGGATGGATGAAGAGGTCTCAAGAGAACTCCAATAGGGTATGCCAGAATGAGCTGTTTGACTACAGACCCCAAAGCCATGGGGCCAACTAACCATGGGATCAGTACCTCTAAATCTATGAGCTGAAGTCTATCTTCCTTCTATGTTCTAGTTTCATATCTACTGCTGTGACAAAACACTCTCACCAAAAGTCACTTTGGGACAGAAAGAGTTATTTGTCTCACAAATCTAGTTCATAGTCCATCACCGAGGGAAGTCAAGATAAGAACTCAAAGGAGGACCTGCTTGCTATTCCACACAGCATTACCTCTGAGCAAGAAATTCAGTTCACAGCCAAAGAAATGAGGCAAGAACCATGAATGATGCTGTTTTCTGGCTCTTGGGCTAGTGTATGCTTAGGTAGCTTTCTTAGAGCCTAGGACCACCTGCCTAGGGGATGGTGCTGCCCACAGTGTGCTGAGCACTCCTGCATCCATTAACTACAAAGACATGCCCTGCTCTGTCTCTCTGTCTCTCCCCCCTCAGAGAGAGAGAGAGAGAGAGAGAGAGAGAGAGAGAGAGAGAGAGAGAGAGAGAGAGAGCGCACAATCTGATCTGATCTAGATAATTATGTTCAGAATCTACCCAGGTGATGCGATTTGATGTTTAAAACTAACCATCATACCCTATAAGTTGCTTAGCTCAGGTTTTTTGTTAAGAGCAGCAGAAAGCTAACTGAGGGATTTGTGAACGTCCTTATTCTGTCCACCCAGGTACAATCCCAGGGATAGTGGAAATGAGGCTACTCTGACTTAAGGAACTTTTAACAACATTATCTTAATCAGTCAACAAGGGCCTAAGCTCAACTACCCCAAATGTGTTGGGAAATTTGCAGACGATTGAAAATCATCCCATTAGAAAATGTGTCTAAAGAGGAGGAAGCTGCCATATTTCGCTCTCATTTATGTTCTCTTCTCTCTGCCTATCTCTGTCTTCCTGTCTCTGTGTATCTGTCAACTGGATACAATCTCAAATGTAGAATGGGGTCAAGGACAGAAGGGAAGACAATAGGAAAAGTAGCTAAAATAGTGTGGGTTTAGTTCATAGTAATGTTCTAACCTTGTTTCTTAATTGTGGCCAATGTATCACAGCAGTGTCAGGCATCATGGGAGATCCTGGGTACCATGACATGAAAACAGATGACTTCTAATCTGTCATCATTCTGGGCATGCATTTAAACCGTTATACTACGTTTATACTGATAAAAAAAAAATAATGCTGGTATAGAAGTTAAAATTGACAAGAGATCCCCCTAAAGTCCATCCGCAATAGCCAATGAAAGCTGGCTCTCCCAGCTCCAGGCTTTCCTACGCTGTTTGGTTTATAAGATGTAGAAGTCCCAAGCCACATAGGAGTGTAGGGGCAAACAGTAGCAGTTTCTAGGCAGCTTGTCAAATACTCTTGTTCTCCTCCCAGACTCTTATCCTCGTCTAACCAAGAAGGGCCCAGAGGATGGAGAGGTGTTTCAGCAGTAAAGAGCACATGCTGTTCCCATAGAGGACCAGAGTGCGGGTTCCTAGCATCCTTCTCAGGTGGCTCCTAACTGTCTATCACTCCAGTTCTTCAGTGGACACTCTCTTTTGGCCTCTGTGGGATTCTAGATGCCTAGTCTCCCCGCTACATCTACATAAATAAAAGTAAAATCTTCTTTTAAAATTCTTTAACCATGAGGTACTGAAACTGAAGGACATCTAGTATATCTTAAAACTGCCATGATAACATCAAGCGTGAGACATCACTACAGATCCAAGGACCACAGCAACCTGACAATCAATACAGGGCAGTATGTATGATGATGCTGAGAAGAGAAAGGCATCTAGTCCTGTGACAAGAAGACTCTATCCAAAGGCGTGCATCAAAAATGAATGACATTCAACAGAAAACACTGGGCCCCTCCAAGGGGATACAGTTTAGTATGCTGCATACTAGTGCATTATTTTCAACTGAGTTCTTAAAATCTGTGTGTCCTGGAGAAAAGTACACACCACCTGAACATCAATGGGACAGTTCTGAGTACACCCAGAGTTCCACAGCACCAGTCTGAGACTCACTGAGGTGGCTCCCCTCTTTCTTCCTGGATGGAGTGTGAAGGGCCACAGAGCTCACAAGGAGCAGAGTCCACACAAGGACTCAGTTCTCCTGGCTCTGCACCCAGTGCTCTTGGGAATTATGTGGAAGCCCCGGAGAGCTCAGGCGGGCCCATGCCAGTCCTTACATAAAACAGATACGGCACCAGGTGAGAGACCACCTCCACTTGGTGGGGATGCAGCCCAACCTCCTCCTGGGCTTCACGGAGAGCAGTGGCTGTGTCATCTGTGTCCACCGGGTCCCTCTTTCCTCCAGGGAAGCAGACTTCTCCGGGGTCCCTTCTCAGCTGGGAGATTGAAAGGACAAAGTCACTAAGCAAGATTGCAGTTTTAGAAGCATTTAGGCATTCAACAAGTATCGACTCAGCATCTACAGAGTCCAGGATGTGTTTTTTCCTTGAATCCTTAAGACAAAACAAAACACTAAAGCACCAGGCTGGTGAGATGGACTCTGCAGGGAAGGGCACACATAAGTTTGAATCCCAACCCAACCTGGTGGAAGAAGAAAAGTATGATGCTTGAAAGATATCCTCTGACCGCACATGAACGCCACGGTACATGCGTGTACACATTCAACACATACACACATGTGCACATGCACATTCACATCTTACTTTGTTATTTTAAACACCAATAACTTTATTAGAAATGTTGGAAAATGTCTGTTTTTAAAAAAATCCCGTATCATGAGACCATAAAAACATTTTTACTCAATATTAAAATTAAATTCAAGTTTGCTACTTATTTGTGTAGTGTGTGTGCTACTTTTATATTTTACAATATACCCCTTAGATAAGATTTTTTAATATATTATATCTAGTACCTATATGCTATGAGAATATTCTCAATGGAAGTCATAATTTAACTATATAAATAATGTATGTACTTGAAGAAATATAACACTGGATGCATAACACACCTAAAGATGCAGGTTTATCTTGTTTGGCAAACTTACAAGATCATAAAATTTTTTCTGATTTTAATTCATTGATATGTTTTAAGTGTTGCTATTTATTCAAGATTTTATATATATATATATATATATATATATATATATATATATATACACACACACACACACACACACACATGGTTGAGTCCAGTTGCATTCATTTTCTTACAAATGCTATGTACACACACACACACACACACACACACACACACACACCACATTTTTCCTGATTCATCCCTCCACTGGTAGCCATCTACATTGATTCTGTAGTTAATCTATTGTGACTAGTGCTGCTAGGAATATTGACATGGAAATCTCTCTGTGATTTGTTAGTTTGAAATACTTTGGTTAAAAAGAGTGGAATATCTGGCTTAATTTATTTTTTAAACTTCCAATACTGCCTAGACTAATTTATGTTCCTACCAGCCATGTACAAAGGTTCCTTTCTGCCCTCAACCCCACCCTCTCAAACTGTTAAAAGAAAATGTCAATAAAAACTTTTCAAAAAATAAGTAGTGATTAAGACATCCAATGTTGATCACTGACTTCCACACAGATGCAAATACACACACACACACACACACACACACATACACAAATACATCTTACAGTATTAACCTTTCAGATTTCTCTCATTCCCGATATTTTTGTTCTACATGCTTGTAAAAGACAACATAAACACGGAAGCAGACAGACACCAATGAGGGTTATAAAAGCTAAAAGAAAGGACACTATAAAGACAGTGCTATTAAGAGATGATTTTGGTAAATCCTTTATGGGTGCTTACCATTCTCAGGGCATATGTTTTGTATGGATTTTTCTATAAGCTGTTATGTTTGGGGAAAAATTGAGATGGGGTATCAGACAGCCCAGTCTGGCCTCAAATTTGCTATATAGTTAAGGATGACCTTGATCTTTGACCTTACTGCTCATCTTTTCATTGCAGGGATCAGGGTCTGCACCACTGCACCCTGTTTTAGGCAGTGCTGGGGATCAGACGTAATGGTATTAATAATAATAATAATAATTATTATTATTATTATCATTATTATTTTGATGATGATGATGATGTGTAGCCATACCTAACACCTACTTTCAGGATGCTCTCCCCATTCCAAGAGGAAACCACATCCATTAAACACTCTCCATACTCCCTGGTCTTTGCTTTCTGTCTGAATGGATTACCAGTTTCATGGGAAACACATGGCATGTGACCTCATGTGTCTCTGCATCTCATTTGTGACGTTTTCTCATGTTGTATCCCTGGCCAGGGCTTCATTCCTGTATGGCCAGACAGCATTCCTTTGTTTGTACAGATCACAAAGTATTTCTGTTAATGGGCACACAAACCACACTAGAATTATTAATTATTTATTAATGAGTTAATAATTAATAATAAATTAATAATTTGCTTATTATTTATTAATAATGGTGATCCCATTACCATTATTTCTTTTTTCCCAGAAAGGATAAGACACCAAGAGGTTAAATTACCTGACGACGTTCACACAGTGAGTTATAAATTACAGTTCAATTCTAGACACTGTATCCTTAATCATCACACCATTTATTTATTATGAGTTTCAAGGGCCACCGGGATGGCTCAGCTGGTAAAAGCGTGTGTTATGCAGGCCCAATGACCAGAATTGATCCCTAGAATCCACATAAAAAGCTGCCTCTGATGGCATACGTCTTCAGTTCCAGAGTCCTTACAAATAGGCCGAGGCAGGAGAACTGGCCAGGAGCTTGGACTTTGCTCTATTAATCAGTAATCCTACAGAATGTGAGTCTATCTGGATTAAGCTCAAAGAGCAGTGTTTTAGGATTTCCCCTGTCCAATCACACTAGGGCAGTGGGAGGCCTGTGATTGGTCAGGGAAAGGGAGGCGGAGCTAAGAGTAGCCAAGAGAGGAGCGTCTCAGGCTAGGAGGAGAACCAAGATAGCTGTGGACAAGTACCCACGTGGCATTTTCCAGCCACCAAGTAGCTATGATTTCACAAGGTTAGAAATATTGGGAAAAATCTTTTATCATTATCAATTGGCTCTGAAATTATTATATTGGCTTCTTGTAAATTGCGATATTATTGATACATAAATCTGATTGGTTAATTAAGTTTTAAGAGTCTAGATTCTACCAGGGTACTGCGTATTACGATGTGATGACTGACCTTGGGGTGCATGGTAGTAAGAGGAACTGGGGGTAGGGGGGCACCAAAGAGATGGCCTGGTGGGAGTCCTGTAGTCCTGCGTGGCCAGAGCGTTGGTGGGCAGGCAGGCGCGCAGAAGCATACATAGTCCAGCCCCGTGGAGAGTTGGCAGGTTCATTTTTTTTTTTTAATATTTCCCACAAAAGGACAGTGTTTGAGATCCTGTAGCAGGGTAATTAAGAGATAACGTCATGCGAGAACCTGCGCAGTAATAAGGTAGAAGAAGAGAAGTGACTCAAAAGTTGTCCTCTGGCTCCTTTACAAGAGGCCACAGCACATGCATGTTCATACTCAGACACACATATTAGATAGATAGATAAATAGACAGGTAGGTAGTTAGATAGATAGATAGATAGATAGATAGATAGATAGATAGATAGATAGCATTTGCTAAAACACAATGTGACCAAGGAGTCATCTCTTTCTCTGTTTCTGCACCCATGTCCCCAACTCCAGTCCTTACTGGTTTTAGCACCATGTGTCTCCATGTGTGACATTCCAGTCATGTCTTCCTTTCTCATCTCTGAGAGGTGCATCCCTCATCCCTCTCTTTTCAGCCAGTCCAACCCAGTTTCTCTTACAACCTCACCTATCTATGTCATTGTAGAGCTTGATTCAGCAGGACTCTTTGGCCAGCTTCTTGCCAAATGTGTGCAAAGATCACAGCAGCATGCACCTGTTAGAACCACAGGGTGGTTACATGAGCTGAGGCTGCTGTGAGTGGAGCTGTGTCTAGCTCCCAGACAGGGTGATATAATGAGGTCCTCTAATGTCACTTCTTGATGTCCAGCGTTCAACTGAGATGTCCTGTTGGCATTTTTAGCACCGGGGGTGACAGAGCTTTGAAAGGAAAGCTAGAAGCCTGCTTTGGTCTGAATATCTGTTTCTTCAAGTGTTGAAATCCTAAGTCACAGGGCAATACCACTCAGTGTTGGGGTTCTTGGGAAAGCATAATGAGCAAGGCTCTATCAATGAGTTAAAGCATTTATAAAAGAAGTGCACAGACACCTATTGCTCCTTTTGTACCATGAGCACACAGGGAAAACCATCATCTGTGAAGTACAAAGAGAAGACAGCACCAAGTGCTTGATCCGCAGATGCCTGGATACTGAACTCCCCAGCCTCCACAAGCACGGAAATGTTTGTTGCTCATGAGCCATCCAGTATAAGGTATTTTGTTACAGTCCTTTGAGAGGACTAAGGCTGTTATGAATTTTATTTAGCTTTCTATAGCTGATTACTCTGCCTTAGCAAGCTTGTTATTTTCATTCATTCATTCATTCATTCATTCATCCATTCATTTTATTTGGCAGTGCTGAGGGTTGAGCTAGGGCTTTGTTAATACTAGGGAAGTATTCTGCCGTTGTGCAGAACTCCCAGCCCTGCGCAAGTCATTTGAAGACATAAAACATGGGCAGTTCCTCCCTGCTATAAATGAAGAGTTCTACAGGATCTGCTTCAGGAGCCATGGCCTCACACATCTCATCAGTGACAGATACCGAAGTAGGGAGAGGAAGGCTGGGACATTTTCTGTCTACTGCAGCATGTCTTACAAAAGGCTTAAAAAATGCACTTCCTCCCGAGCACCCAGGAACTCCGTCCAACCAGTGGCATGGGTTCCTTCTGGTCTGGGCCAGTGCCCTGAGCAGACCTTGGATGCAAACTCTGCAGCCAGTTCCACAACAACCAGAGGAAGCTCCACTCCCAGGTGCTCTAACACACCTAGGATCACAGGATCAGAGTTGAGGAGGATACAACATCTGCCCCAACACCAGAAGTAACTGAGACCAGCGGGACCCAAACACCTAGGAACTCAGCCTGACCAGTGGCACGGGTTCCTTCCAGTCTGAGCTGGTGCCCTGAGCAGACCTTGGGCACAAACTCCACAGCCAGTCCCACAATACCCAGAGGAAGATCCACTCCCAGGTGTTCTAACATGCCCAGGACTACAGGATCCCAGGATCCTAGGAGCTTGGTCACACAAGGATATCAGGGACCCAGAGGCAGCTTGAATCCCAGGAGCTCTGACACACCCAGGATCTCAGGATCGCAGGATCCCAGAATCACAGGATCCCAGAGACAACTGAACTCTGAGGAGTTCTGATACAACCAGGATCACAGGAAGGACAGGCTCCAGTTAGATGTAGTGAGGGCAGGTAGCACTAGAGATAATCAGATGGCAGGAGGCAATCATAAGAATATAAGCAACAGAAACCAAGGTTACTTGGCATCATCAGAACCCAATTCTCCCACCATAACAAGTCCTGGATACACAATCACACTGGAAAAGCAAGATTTGGATCTAAAATCACTTCTCATGATGGCGATAGAGGACATTAAGAAGGACATAAATAACGCCTTAAAGAAATACAGTAGAATACAGGTAAACAGCTAGAAGCCCTTAAAGAGGAAACACAAAAGTCCCTTAAAGAATTACAGGAAAACACAATCAAACAGGTGAAGGAAATGAACAAAACCATCCAAGATCTATAAATGGAAATAGAAACAATAAGGAAACCACAAAGGGAGACAACCCTGGAGTGAGAAAACCTAGGAAAGGGATCATGATTTAATAGATGCAAGCATCACCAACAGAATACAAGAGATAGAATAGAGAATCTCAGGGGCAGAAGATCCCATAGAAAACATTGACACCACAGTGAAAGAAAATGCAAAAAACAAAAAACTCCTAACTCAAAACATCCAGGAATTCCAGGGCACAATGAGAAGACCAAACATAAGGATAATAGATGAGAAGGAAGATTTCCAACTTAAAGGGCCAGTAAATATCTTTACCAAAATTATAGAAGAAAAGAGGTGCCCATGAACATACAAGAAGCCTACAGAACTCCAAATAGTTTGGACCAGAAAAGAAATTCCTCCCATCACATAATAATCAAAACACCGAATGCACTAAACAAAGAAAGAATATTAAAAGCAGTAAGGGGAAAAGGTCAAGTAGCATATAAAGGCAGACCTATCAGAATTACACCAAACTTCTCACCAGAGACCATGAAAGTCAGAAGATCCCGGGCAGATGTCATACAGACCCTAAGAGAACACAAATCCCAGCCCAGGCTACTATACCCAGCAAAACTCTCAATTACCACAGAAGGAGAAACCAAGACATCCCATGACAAAACCAAATTTACACAGTATCTTTCCAGATATCCAGCCCTACAAACTATAATAGATAGAAAACACCAATACAAGAAGGGAAACTACGCCCTAAAAAGGCAAGAAAGTAATCTTTCAACAAACCCAAATGAAGATAACTACACAATAATTCCACATCTAACAACAAAAATAAAAGGAAGCAATAATCATAATAATTCCTTAATATCTCTTATCATCAATGAACTTAATTCCCCAATAAAAAGGCGTAGACTAACAGACTGGATATGTAAACAGGACCCAGCATTTTGCTGCATACAGGAAGTGCACCAGTGTTCACTCTTTATTAGATATAGTCTAATCCCCTGCGTGATGGGCCTCTGGGTAAATTGCGAAGGACTATCATAGTGATTTTAATTAATATGGGTGCAACTATTCTCTGGAGAAAGGATCCTGGCCTGTATAAGGTGGAAAATAGAAAATGCAAGTTCAGCAGTGAATGATAGTGTTCCTTGCTTCTCATCTGCCTCAAGATCCTGCTACTGTGGATTTTCCACCATGAGTATGAGTGGGGATTTTGAGAATAAACCCTTTGTTCTACACACACACACACACACACACACACACACACACACACACACACACTTCCTGTTACATCACCTCTCAAATGTGATTTATTGTTTGCACATTCAACACAACAGTAGCCAGTGACAGGGGTGTCCTCTAGGACTCACTGGGCTTGATAGAAATATAGACCTGATTTAGAATGTGTTTTGAAAGCTCTTCAAAGAGACCAAAAACATGCCAATTCAATTCAAGTGGCCTTCCACCTTGACTCCAATTAACAGGGAACAAGGACCTTTTGGGTTCCTGAGAACTCTGTCTATTCTTAATAAATGTTCTGCTGTGCTGAAGCAAGCCTTCTTGTGCTCTGTTGGATATTAACTGTTTTTTAAAATGACCTCGAGGAGCTGGAGAGATGGCTCAGCAGTTAAAAATGCCTTGCTGTTCTTGCAAAGGACCCTGGTTCAGTTCCCAGCACTCACATGGTGGCTCATGACCACCTAGGACTCCAGTTCCAGTGTGTTCACACTCTCTTCCTCCGACCTTATGTGGGCACTGAGCACATGTGGTACACCTATATTCATTCATTCATTCATTCATTCATTCATTCATTCATTCATTCCAGCAAAGCACTCTTACACACACAGAGATAAATCTTCAAAAAATTAAAAGTAAATAATAAGAATGACCTTTATAATCGTCAGGCATAACTGTTGTTATCAAATCAGTACCACTGGCCAGAGGCTTTAGTCTTATATTGGCTTTATTGTTTTTCTGATAATCAAAACACACACACACACACACACACACACACACACACACGAGAGAGAGAGAGAGAGAGAGAGAGAGAGAGAGAGGGGGGGGGGGGGCAGCGGTGGAGAAAGGGTTATAAGCACTTCATCTGTGCTTAGGAGCAGAGCTGAGAACAGATCCCATTTCCCTGGTTTCAGTTCTCTCCTTTGAGAAACTGGATTTTGATCACTACACAGACGTGTATCACTTGCTTGTTCGACAGTAAAGAGGATCACCACAGTTCTGTTGAAATCAGTGTATCCAGGGGCTGGACAGAGCGTTCTGCAGTTGAGCACACTGCACTGGTGGCCTGGGTTCAATTCCCCGCACCCACATGGCAGCTCACACCTGCCTGTGACTCCAGTCTCAGGGCTTCTGACACCCTCGCACAGGTAAAACCATCAATGCACACAAAATAAGAGTAAATTATGCCAAAGAGTATGAATCAGGGTATTTATTAACCTATTTCTTTATTTACAGACATATGCTGTCAGTGAGACAAGTTTTTAAATTATTCTTCTTGAAAGGCCATGCTATTTTGTGTTCTGTTTATTTCTCTCTTTGGATGACCTTGAAATATCCATTTCTTCAACTCTCTCTGGGAAATATTTCCAACAGTAAGGAAGGGCATCAACATGGGAGAGACAGGGACATTTAGCCTGGTATTGCTGTGAACTGAGAGGGTTCATAACTTTACCCCTGCATTCAACACGGGCCACTGGCTTCAGGGCTAGGCCACTGACAGTATGTCCTAGTTTACCTAAGGTGGATTAGTCATTCTTGATGGGGTGATTTTTCAACCCTACTCTGCCAGGATTACTGGCACTGTCTGGAGACACGATGTCATCACACAGAAGTGCCTGTGTGTGCTGTTGACATGGTAGAGGTCAAGACGACCCTAAATATCCAACAGAGCACAAGAAGGCCCCTTAACGAAGAGTAATTTGGACCCAAAGGCTGTTTAAGCACTAACATGAAGAAACCCTGGTCTAAGAGTGTTTTCTGTTTCCTATAAGTTTCTTTTCTTCTTCTTTTTTCTAAAACCTCTTTTTGAAAGTGCTATGTTGGGTAGAGGAGGTGGCTCAATGAGTAAAAAAATGTTTGCTTGTGCCAGTTTGTATCTCCATTTTACGAGGTTGGCATGGCTGTGCGTATCTGAGCCTCCACTTCTGAGGTGCGGTGGAGAGAGATTGTGGCAGCATTCGAGCTGTGCCTATACTAAAACCACGAGCTCCAAGTTCAGTGACAGGCTCTGTCTCAAGATAACAAGGCAGGTAGTAACAGAGGAGGCCACTCATTGTCTTCCCCTGGTCTCTGTAATCATGTATAGATACACACACACACACACACACACACACACACACACACACACATGCACATGTACACACACACACACACACACACACACACACACACACACACACACACACAAATAAATGAACACCAAAACTTAAAAGTCAGCCCTTGGGAGGCAGAGGAAGGCAGAATGTCGTAAGCTCAAGGCCAGCTTGAGCTACAGAGCGAACAAACCAGTGTCTCAAAAAATCACCGAATAAACAAACAAAAATCCCATTTCATCCCCTGCGTCCATTATCCTCTCCCTCCTCTCCTCATCATGAGATTGAAAGTTCACTTGATAATAGCAGCCTTGAGATGAGGGCGCAGTGACAGAAGGCTTTATAAAAGCCCCGCGATGTCACAAAAGTGTCTTGTCACCTACCTTGTCTGAGCGGACTGTGAACATCAAGTACAACTTTTCTTCTCTGGCCAGCAGTGGTAGAAGGACAGAGTATTTATTAGAGGATAGGTGAGAATATCTGGTCCCGACATCAAACTTTCTTAAGCGAGCCTTGGCATCATCTATCAGACTGTTTCTAAGAGGAAGACACGACAAAATCTTGAGTAAGCAGAGCTTCGGCAGCAAGCACCTAGCCCTGCCAATCTATGTGTGTGTCGGGGGAGGGGTGAGGGGGGGAGAAGTGCGCACGAGTGTGTGTGTGTGTGTGTGTGTGTGTGTGTGTGTGTGTGTGTGTATTGGATTTCATTTCTGAGTCCCATTATAGTTTTTCAGTAACCTGGCAGAAATCACAGGCATGTGATTTAAATGGCATGTGTTGGCAAGACTGAGTGAGTCAAAAACACCAAGCCCACGTCGCATACAGAGTTGGCTTTGAAAGGCAACTTAAATTTAAAATCCCCAGTGTAAGCCAGGTTATGCATGTATGCTATGCCTGCCTGTGAGAGGCAAAGGTGGGAGAACCTGGAGTTAATGGCGATCCTCAACAACAAGGTGAGTTCAGGGCCTGTCTATGACACGTGGCATCTTACCTCAAGAAACCAAACCAAACAGTGAGTCTGTATGGTAAAACATTTCCACAATAAACTTTAATATCTGTAAATAAACTGGACCTCACTGTAGTCCCAGCTGTTTGGGAGGCTGAGGCAGGAGGATGATAAGTTCAAGGCATCCTTGGTTTACACAGTGAGTTCAAGGACAGCCTTGAATGCTTGGGATGCAGCTCTGTAGTAGAGCATTTGCTGTGTAAGGAAGGCCCTGGTTCTGTTCCCAGTGCCTTGGAGGAAAAATTATTGCTATAAGAAGACAGGACAGGGGTGCCAAAAATCTCCTTCTGAGGCTTGCCTGGTCCTTCCGCCATTCACAAACCCAGATACCTTGTAAATGCAATTCTCAAACTCAAACAGCCACAGGATCTGCTACAAGGCGGCATCCAACAGATTCCTCCAGCACTTACCCCAAAACCTGACTCGGTGACTTTGAGGTAAGGCCTGAGCATGAGCTCTTGATCCAACTTCCAAAGGGACAAGATTGCTGCTGTGGCAGCTGTACTTTGAGACTGTACTTTGAGAACCATTACTAATAGTTACCACCAAAGTTTAGATATAGCACCCCCTGCCCCGTCCATGTGACAGAGAGCTGGCTGCAAACCAATCAAATGTCCTGGAAAGGGCCAATGAAAGCTGGCACACAGTACAGCCAACACTCATAGGCCTCTGTCCAGAAAAGACAATTAGCAAGCTAAAGAGAGAAAAGGCTTTTAAACAGCCCCTAGAACGGCCCAGAGGCAGCAGGAAAATAAAAGTCTGTTTCAAGACTATACCACCAAAATAGGAGTAACAGCTCTGAAAAGGGCTGGCCCATTCTGTGTTGAGTTCTCAGGACAGCCCTGTAGTATACGTGAGTCCAGGCTGGGAACAGCAATGCCTTAACTAAGAACCTCGATCATGGGTGGAAGAAGCCACCCCAACTCTGTCCCCAGGAGCAGAAGAGCAAAGTTCCGGCTGGAGGGGAGCCCTGAGGAGCCTGAACTGCAGGGTGGATAGGTAGGGCCTGCGCAGTGATCGATCGGAGCCCGGCTAGGTCGGGCTCCGGTGCCTGGAGCCAGAGAGCTTTACCTGACAGGCTCCGGGAGTCCACAAGGTCGCTGCATCGGCCCTGCAGTACCTTTCTTAGCAGCGGCTGGAGACTTCAGGAAGCAAATAGTTGTGACGCGCATGCGCTTAGTAGCCCCAGCCAGAAATGAGGGCGGGGACTTCGCCGGGAGGAGAGGCTGAGGGCGGGGCCCTTCAAAGAGGCCCCAAGGTGCTAGACCTTGGGAGGGACAGGGCCTATAGGTGGGGCGTGTTCGGGGCGGAGTTAGGTCCGAAGGTGGTGCTGACCGGGTTTAAAGTGTTGAATACACTAAAAAAAAAAAAAAGATTGCTGTCTAATAGCGTGGACTTCTTCAAAACCATGGAGCATGTGAGAAAATTTGCAATAAGCAATTGTAAACATTACTTAATTAAAAAAAAAATATTACGCTTGCGGGCATGGTGGTACTTGCCTTTAATCCTAGCACTTGGGAGGTAGAGACAGGCAGATCACTGTGAGTTCGAGGGCAGCCTGGTCTACAAAGTGAGTTCCAGGACAGCCAGGACTGTTACATAGAGAAACACCCGTGTCTTGAAAAACCAAAAACCAAACAAAACCAACCAACCAAACAAAATTACACTTTACTTACTAGTGTGTGTATGTGTGTGTATGCCACAGAACATGTATGAAGCTCAGAGGACCACTTTCAGGAATCAGTTTTCTCCTTCCACCCTGTGAGTTTCAGGAATGAAACTCAGGTAGGCAGGCTCAGAGGCTGGGAAGGGAAAAGGAGGCTGGGTGGAGGGTTGGGGACTTGGGCTCTCCCCACCCCCACCCCCACCCCCACCCCAGTATCAATGTCTCCAGTGTCCTGCTGCAATGCAGACTTCCCAGAAGCACACACCTACTAAATCTCAAGAGGGTGGCAGGTCCCCAGTGTAGGTAGATGCTGCTGTCTGACACCTGCACCTGTTTTCAGGGATGAACTGCCTAGCGATGGGAGAGCCAGGCCAGTAAGCTCCATCGCCTCACACAGAGCTGAGAGAGTGTGAGCTGATCAGGGAGGCTGGTAGGAACTAAGACTGGGGGAGAGGGGAGCAAGACAGGCTTCTCTAAAGACTGGCAGAGTGTCTGACACACAAACTTAATGATGTGCTTTCCAGTTCATACATTCTTCCCTAGTGTCACACGTGAGTACAATGTATCTATTGTAAATGATTACAATAACATCCACCTTCCATACCTCTCCTTTTTCCTCTCAGAACCCCCCACCACCACATCTGCCTCCCCAATTCATGTCTTCTACTTCTTTTTTATTTTTCTTTTCTTCTCTTAAAATTCAAAGAAATTGAATGTAAAATTAAGTAATATATAAGACTGAGTCAAAAACTGAATTCATCCCTACATCAGTATAGTAAAAAAATATAATTCATTGTATATTATATTATTTTTTAATGGAAGAATAATTCCATAAAAACAAGAGTACTCAGAATTCATGAGAATCCCATTATAGCTAAGGGAACAGTTGTACCACAGTTCCCGAGATTTTAAGTTTATTTTTATTTATGTATATAGGTATGTCTGTTTGTATGCATGCTAGAATTATAGACATATAAGCAGCCTGATGTGCGTTCTGGGAATTGAACTCTGGTCCTCCGAAAGAACAATATATTGTGCTTTTAAATGCTGAGCTAACTCTCCAACCACCATTCCCAAGACTTTTTAAAAAGCACTAAACCTGGCTGGGCATGATGGCACGCGCCTTTAATCTCGCACTTGGAAGGCAGAGGCAGGTGGTTCTCTTTGAGTTCAAGGCCAGCCTGGTCTACAGAGTGAGTTCTAGGACAGCTGGGGATGCTATACAGAGAAACCCTGTTTTGAAATCACTAACCCAGCATCTTGTGGTTTATCAGGTTATCTGAGCAGTGCAATACCAGGAACAGCTGGGAAGGGTCCAAACCAAGGACACATGGTATCCTAAGAATACTGACCTAATAATACTAACACTCCATCTACTATGTCAGTCTCAATCCTCAGAGCAGGGTGCTGGAGAGATGACTTGGTGGTTGAAACTCTTGCTTGGAAGGATCTCCAGAATCCAGAGGAGTGCCAGGTAGGCATATTGGTTTATCTATCATTTCAGCCTGGGAGAGTAAAGACGGTATTCCCAGACCACTAGCAAGACGGGCCATATCAATTAGCTCTGAGTTTGATTAAGTTACCTTTGCATCAACCTCAGGGCACCAAATGCACCTACACATATGTACTCACACTGACACACATAAACATACACAACATACACACACACATGCACAGACATGTGAAAGTGAGGAAAAAAATTCCTCAGAGTAACAATAAACAGGGCTATTTCTACAATGACGGCCTTGCTATCCTCTCTTTCTTGATTAGAAAATAAAAATATCCATCTCTCTGACCTCTGAGCCCGTGTATTTCAACACACCCGAGAGAAGCAAATGGCCTGTGAATTAGGTGTGTCTGACCATGAGGGAGAAATAAATGACTCCTCGTGCAATACCCGTGACATGGCTGCTTGTGAGAAGTACGGGGCTATATGTCTGAGACACAGAGCCCTGGCCTTCAGGCCTCTCAGTCTTGAGGAATGACTGCAAACACAACCTACATCTCGAGTCATTTACTACGTGAATTGGAAGGGGCGATCACTGTGGTTCAGAGAGTTGAACTAAAGGCTGAGAATTCCGTCTGAGAAGCCTCTTTTCTTCAGACTTTTGTTGACTGACTCTTTGCCCTTAAAGATGCTCAAGTTGAGACTTAAAGGTTTCGGGTGTCGTCACACCTGCCACGTGATAAATTATTTCTCTGCTGTTGAAATGAGCCAGTTCAAGCTAGATTAGAACATATAAAGGCAGGTTTATTAGGAAGCAGATCTTCGGGGTGGGTTCACTGATCCCAAGGATTAAGGCCAGAGAAGTCACGGTGGGGGTTGGGGGAGGCAGAGGGGAGTCCTAAGAAAGAGAAAGAACAGCATGAACACAGAGATAGAAAATAGAGAGGGGGAGAGAAGAGAGAAGTGAGGAGAGACCAAAATGTCTGGATTATATAGGCATGAGTCTCTGGGGAAGCCCAGCCTCTGGGCTGGAAAGTTCAGGGCAGAGGATGGGGTATGTCCTGTTATAGGTAGGGACTGAGGGATGCTGGGAGAACCTGGAGGCCAGGTCTGTCTTGGTGTGTAAAATATGCACATCAGCTGTTTGTCCTGGGTTAGAATCCCAACGTCACACAACAAACAAATGGTAGAGCCAGGTGTTAGTCCTCTTCCATCTGGACTAAAGTATCCAAGGCAACGAAGACAACCCTGTAGGCAGAAGCCAGCTAGGCTATGGAGCCTTGTTTAGAGGGCCTCACTGTTCAGTGTGCCTGGGATAAAAAGGCATGTCGCACCTGTAGCTACTGCTGGAAGTACAGGGAAAGGCCTTGCCAGGTTAGCAGCAAGATGGCAGTTACCCTTCTTCACCAGAGAAGAGAAACTAGGAATCTGGGCCGTAGAGAGACCCTGGCTGCACGGTAGGAAATCGGTTGGCATCAGGGAGATGCTGAAAGCAATCAGGGATAAAGGTTCTCCTCTGAGCGACATAACTAAATGCACATGCACCCACACATATATGTGCATGACCTTCATACTCAAATTCACATGCAACCACACATACATGTGCATGGCCTTCAGACCCAAATGCACATGCACCCACACATATATGGGCATGGTCTTCATACCCAAATGCACATGCACCCACACATACATGTGCATGGCCTTCAGACCCAAATGCACATGCACCCACACATATATGTGCATGGCCTTCAGACCCAAATGCACATGCACCCACACAGACACGTGCATCGCCTTCATACACAAATGTGCATGCACCTATACATACAGCCTTCATATACAAATGCCCATGTGTGTCCACATGTATGCGCACTTGAATCCACATTCATGCATACTACACCCAGGAAATTTTCAGCTATTGTGACTTTTGTAAGGCTGGAAGCTGTCACACAGAGTGGCTGTGGCATTACACTGTGAAATGTATCAGGATAGGCGTATGCATGTGGGTGGGTGGGTTCAGGAAGCACTTGGGTAGTTAGCAGAGCCTCATGGTCCACTGGAAGCCTTTCTAAAAAGCAATGACTTCTCTGAGCAGCTCTACACGCATTAACCAGTAGGAACATAATTCTTTAAAAAAAAAAAAATTTGTGGAAGAAAAATTTTGGTGAAAACGGCCAAGTTGGCCTCCCAAAGCCAAATCCCACAGGTGCAGGCCTCTCGAAAAAGCACGCTCCAGGAGTCAGGGTCAGCTTCAACTGCAGGCCACTCAAGCCCTCCGGAGCAAAGGCTACCTGAAGAAGAGCTCACAGCTCACAATTAGAGGAACACCATTAAGAGTTTTATCAATGCAAAGGGGTTTAAGAGCCCAGGGGAGTAGGGCACAGCAGAGAAGTAATTAATTTCCCTGGTTGCTGTGGGCAGTGGAGTTGGACCCAGCAAGGCTGCAAAGAAACAGTAAGATAACGCACTGGGGAAATAATGCTCGGAGAATATGAGTCTCCTCCTTTCCTTCCTGGATTTAGAGGAGTGTCAGTCACTAAGCTAAGCTCCTGGAAGAAAACTCAGAAGGATTCCAGAAGAATCCTCACACACAAATACCACACAGCTTGCTGAGGGAAGCAAGGCTTGTTCTCCCTCCTCTTCCCGCCAAGGGAACCCTTTCTCTAAGCCTCATCTCATGCTACTCCCTAACCCAAGCCAAGTAATGTTTCCGTGGAAGGAAAGAGAGTGGAGAGGGCCATGAAGGACTGGGTTATAAACGGGAATTTCTCTACAAATAGGTCAGGGGCCAATGATATCAAAATCATGTCGCAGGGACAGGTGTTGTCTAGACAAATTGATCCCTGTTATGGGATACTTTTCCTGAGATGTGACATAAATGTCTGTTCACCTCAGACATGAAACCGATGACATACTAAGGAGATGATACTACTAGTGGTGCTCTGTATACACTTGGTGCATGGGAAGGTGTGGCCTCGTTGGAACAGATGTGGCCATATTAGAGGACATGCATCACTGTGAGGTGGACTTTGAGATTCTATGTTCAAGCTCCATCCAATGTGGAAGAGATCTCCTCCTGGCTGCCTTTGGAACAAGATGTAGACATCTCTGCTCCTTCTCCAGCACCATGTCATCCTGGATTCTGCCATGTTTATTGCCATGATGATAATGGACTGAACCTCTGAAACTGTAAGCCCACCCCAACGAGATGTTCTTTATAAAAAGCTGCCTTGATCATGGTGTCTCTTCACAGCAACAGCAATGAAACCCTAAACTAAGACACTACTAAGTTTATTTGGATTCCTTATTAAAGTAAGGATGATTCAAAGGCAGTTCCATCACCAAACTCTGACTCATGGGTGATAGCTGTTAAAAACTGGAACCTTGGGGTCCCTGAACAATTTGCAGGCACTTGGACAGAGTAAAGAGTATGTTCTAGGCAGCTCAGCTACTCTGAGTCTCCTCGGCAGCCCTTATTGCTTATGTAACTTTAGAGAGGAGGCCTCATGTGTCTTGTCAGTTTCAGGGACTTCCTGTGATTTACTTGATATTGACTTCCATTATGTAGAATCCCTGTAAAACTCCCCCAGTTTTAACAAACTTCTCTCCAGGTTGAATGTTTCACATTGCTATAGACCCTATAGGTTTTCATTTTAGGGTAAAGTTCACCAAGGATCATGTGTTCCTAAACTTCTAATAGTTCTTCGCTGAAGGTCAAAGGAATTGATTCAGAAGCTCCAGTGAGTGTCAGTTAATGCTGAGAAGATAGAGCCACCTGCCTTGATATCTTGGTGATATGGTAGCCCCAGAGGGAAGAAGAAAGCTCAGCTATGGAGGGCCATAAGGTACCCTTCCATAACAGCATGGAGAGGCTCAACCCAGGAAAGGCTCCAGGGCTGATGAAGGGATTAAAAGCGGACTGCAAGTGGAGAGCTTCCTACATAGTACGGTTCTGACTTTATAATTCTATTTTATTGGTGTGTGAGTGTGTGTGAGTGAGTGAGTGAATGTATGTGTGTATATGAGTGTAAGTGTGTGATTGAGCATGTGTGGGTGGTGTGAGTATGTGAATGTGTGTGTATGAGTGAGTGTGTACAGTGTGTATGAGTATGAGTGTGTGGGTACATGTGTGTTTTGCAGGCCTGCAGGTGAGCACGTGTGTGAAGCCAGAGGACAACTTTAATTATAAAGAACTCTGTCTCAAAAAAAACAAAACAAAACAAAACACCTTTGATTATTACTCCTCCTCAAGCCCTGCCTACAATGATTTTTGAAACAGGGACATGGGGCTCATGAATTTATTTATGTTGGCTGGCTAGGAACCCCAAAGATGCTCTTTTCTCTGCATCCTTAGCACTGGGATTTCAAGTGTGTGCTACCAAGCCTGACTGTTTATGGGCGTGGTGAGGATCTCTCAACCTCAGGTCCTTATTCTTGTGTGACAAGTACCTTACCAGATGAGCTATGGCTCTCTAGTCTAACTTTTTCAAAAGGTATCTTTTATTTATTCTTTGTCAATTTCATACATGTGTTGCGTGTAGTTTTTTTCTACCACCCCTTGCTCTGGGATGGGCTGCAATACCAGCTCCAACCTGGCTTCCCTTGAATCATTGGACAAAAAGAGACATACACAGTTTGTTCCTTTTTGGCACAATTGCTGGGCATTACTGTCTCCAGCCTGGAAAAGCGTGCCTTTATTAATATTTTTATCTCCATCTCTCCACCTGCCCTAAACGTCAGTGGGTATTCCCACCTAGCCACTGTCAAAACATCCCTGGCCACCTACCTATAGCAGTGGACACAGGCCCCAGCTCCTCCTGAGATCTCACGGGACTGCTGTGCCCTTCTCGTTTCAAAGCACAGTGAAAGCTCTTCTCTCCTTACTTGAGTCTGCTTTTTCCTCCTGGGATATGGAAGTCCCACTTGTAACTTCTGCCCAACAATTAGCCCTGGCTTTCTTTATTGACAAATCAAGAACCAATTGGGGAACAGAACGTTAGCATCAGGACTGCCCCCCTTCATACATGTAAACAATGTATCTTGATCATATGCACACAACTCCTCTCTTCCACCCCCTCCAAAGCCCCAGGATATATCACCCTCACCCTCCTCCTTCATTACCCCTTCATGTCTTCTCCTATTTTTTTTTTTTTTTTTTTTTTGTAATCTGCTGAGTCCAACGGGTACTGATAGAGCCACATGATACCTTGGTGATATGGTAGCCCCAGAGAGAAGAGGAAAGGTTGACTACCAAGGAGCATAATATACCATTGCTTAACAGCACAGGCAGGCTCAACTCATGGAGAGGCCCCATGATTGGTGAATGGATGGTTGTACAGAGTGGGATGCAAGTAGAGAGCTTCCTACATAATATGGGCTGCTGAATGTTGGCTGACCTTGTTGGTTAAATCCCGTTTATGAGTATAGGCCTTATACGGGCAAGTGTAGTGAGTTCATAGGTCTGATGGCCATGTCATGTCCAAAAGACACCATTTCACAGCATCCTTCCATGTCCCCCTGCTCCTTCTTCCTCAATGTTCCCCGAGCCGCAGGGAAAGGTGATATAGATGTCCCACACAGGCATGAGCATTCAGTGGTCACTTATGCTTATGTTCAGCCATGAGTCTCTGAGTTAACTGCTGCTTACAGCAGGCAGAAATCTCTCCTCCTCTTACTTTCAAAGACCCATTAAAAAAGAAAGATGTGAATCTGGTGCAGCACATGTTTTGATTCAAGGCTGGTTCTTGGCAGGATGAGATGTTTGTTGGTGATGCAAACATCTTGGAGTCAAACGCTTCACCAAAGAAGCTATGGAGTGAGGCAGAAGGGCTCCGACCTCAGAGATACTGACCTGGGGTCTGTTGAGCATCTGTGTTTGCCCTGAGACCCTGAGGTGACACTAAATCAGAGAGAACAGCTTTGTAGAGTGGAGAGTAGAATGAGTTGGGGGTGCACAGCTGGTAGAGTGTTTGCATAATCATGCTTGAAGCCCTGGGTTTGATCTCTAGCATATCGGAGCCGCAATCCCAGCAATTCAACACTTGGGAGGTGACAGCTCCAGAATCTGATGTTCAAGGTTATTCTTGGCTGCATAACAAACTTGGCTAGTCTTGAATGCATGAGACTGTATCTCAGAGAAGAAGGAGAGAAGGAGGGGAAGAACAGAGAGAAGAATTAATAAAGGCTAGACATCAGCAGCCAACATTCAGTCAAAAGAGACTTCTGGAGAAAGGTCTTGAATGACCTTTCTAAGATTATGTCTGAGTTAGGGTCTTGGTTGTTGTTATAAACACTATGATCAAAAGCAATGTGGGGAGGAAAGGGTGTGTTTTATCTTGCAACTTTGAGTCTGTCATCCAGCAAAGTCAGGGAAGGGACCTGGAGACAGGAACCTGGAGGTAGGAACTAATGCAGAAGCCATGGAGGAGTGCTGCTTACTGGCTTGCTAAGCCTGCTTTCTTACATATCTAAAACCACCAGCCCAGAGATGACACCCACCCCTGCCCACCCTCGTCCCCACCCCTACACACACAGTGAGCTAGACCCTCTCACATCCATCACAGATGAAGGAAATACAGCACAGGGTCTGCTCACAGATCAATATGGTGGGGACATTTTCTCAATTGAGCTTTCCTTTCCAAAATGACTCTAGCATGTGTCAAGCTGACATAAAACTGGGCAGTACGGGTTATATAGGAATTATAAAGGAAATGCCCGCAGAACAGCTGTAGGTTACAAAAGGCTGGAGATTTATTTCCAGGTGTTTCAAATGAGATTTGAAGCATAGCCTTTTCCAAGAATGGTGAATTTTCACAGTGTGATAATAAAACAGACATACGCTTGCTTTAAATCTTTGAGCCAGGTCTGCTGCAGACCACCACACCTCTGAGTGCTGCCTTCACGCAGTTCACACCATTAATCGTCCACACGAGCTTGGAAATGAGATAGAGATTGGTGGTGTCTGATTGCTTCTCTGTCTTGTGATCTTTGTGTAATAGAACAATTAAGAAGACTTAATTACCGGTGACAAGTATACTGGGAAGTTTGTCATCGGAGGGAAGGCTCCATCTAGCAACCACATCGTGGTTTGGCTGTGTCTCTCAATGAGACACCTTCTGCTCCCAATTAGCCAGGAAATTAGTTGTGAAATTGGCTCAAGATTTTCCTGGATGTATGGACAGCTTGACTTCACGGCAGAAACAAAGGCTGCTTCGCTGGATACTTGCCCTCTGTGATCTCACCTTGGTCCTGGAGTCAGCTGCCCACAAACTCCTCACTCAACCCCAGTTGAAAGTCTTTGACCTTCCTAGGTAATTGATACAGGGAATGTGGTGGTTTGAATGAGAAATGGCCCCTGTAAGCTAGTGTGTTTGGATACACTACTTACATACATCTGGGCGATGGAACTCTTTGGGAAGGTTAAGGAACCTTTAGGAGGTGGGGGCCTTGCTAGAGGAAGTACTTCACTATGGGCAGGCTGCAGGTTTTCATAACCTGGTTCCACTTCCTGTTCTATTTCAGCTTCTTGCTCCTGCCACCATGCTTATACCCCTGTAGTGATTGACGCCTTTCTGACGGACTGTATCCCCTCTGGAACCACAAGCCGTAAAAACCTCTTTCTCCTCTAAGTTGTTTCTTGAACGCACACTGGATCGCAGCAACAGAAAGCCAATTAACACAGGCCACAACCCATATCCCTACCCGCAAATAGACTCTGTCTGTTGTCCAGTTTGAAATGAGATAGAAATTTCATGGAACCTCAGTAAAGGACCACACACCATCTGTAGTCTATTTCCAGGGATGGTATTTGATGTGTACCAGCTCATCTTATAACTTCAATAATAATATCACATTGCAGGCAGACAGTTGGACCAGCCTTTTGGGAAAGATTCTGTCAGTTTGCTGCTAACTTCCAGCTTCCTGTGTGGCCAATGCTTAGAATGGCCACAAAACAGTCCCGTGGTGTCAGGAAGGCAGTGTCTATCATTAAGAGGACAGCCAAGATTGTGAGTTACACTGGTGTCATTTCCAGTTGTTGTGGAAGGATGTTGCTGCTGGTATCATAGACGGAAGAACTTTATGTAATGACGTCTGTGTCTCCATCTGTGTTAGGTGAGCAACTATGAACTAAGCGCAGCCTCTGAGTGCTTGCCCTGCAGCCAGAATGGCTGAGAAAGTCAGTTTTTAATTTGGTCCCGTTTAATTAATTTGTGTTTAAACAGTCACAAGTGACCAGTCGCTACTATATTAACACCATCTAAGTAGTATAGCTTCTAAGTTTCCTGTCATCCTGAAGTTCTCTGCAGAGTGGCTGCTCCAGTCTTCCACAGAGGATAGCAAGACCTCAGGCAAAACTCACACTTTAGGGGCAAATTCTTAACAGCATTTCCACAGTGTTTGGTGAGGGAATGCAGACCAGGAAAAACAAAAACAAAAACAAAAACAAAAACAAAAACAAAAAACGCTTCATCAGAAAGAAGACTCTTTAGGTTTTAATTTTAGGTGTGTGTGTGTATGTGTGTATGTAGGGGGATACACATAAGTACAGGAGCTTTCGGGGGCCAGAGAAGAGTATTGGATCCTTTAGAACTGGAGTTACAGGTCGTTGGGAGTCCTCTGATATGGGGACAGGACTGCTAGGAACAGAACTTGGCTCTTCTACAAGAACAGTATGATGCTCTTAGCCATGAAATTATCTCTCTGTCCTTAAAAAAAAATCTCTTACACAAGAATTAATACACATCCTACCTCATGAGCCCACCCTGTGATTCCACACAGTACCAGATTAAGCAAAGGTTTTCTTATATAAGACAGGTCTTCCTGTGAGCTGCTGTCAACAAGTATTCTTCATTTTGTGTGCTTACCACATGATCTGAGCTGAATTGAATTTACTGATGTGGTGGCAGGGGAAATACACATGTTAATTTCTCAAAATGTGTTCTGACTGCTTGTACAATGGAGAGGGGCACTGGGGCAGGGCTGCGTGTGATGCCCTCTGCTGCACACTCAGAATCTGTATGTAAATCCTAAAAAAAAATCCAGCTATAGAGCTAACTTTGTGTGACTGTAGAGCAGTGGTTTTCATCCTGGGGGTGGAGACCCCTTGCGGGGGTGGGGGGAAAACAACCTTTTCATAGGGATCACATGCCAGATATCCTGCATATCAGATATTTACATTATAACTTATAACAGTAGCAAAATTTCAGTTTTGAAGTAGCAACAAGACTGATTTTAGATTTGGGGGTCAACACAGCAAGAATGACTATTTTAAAGGATCACAGCATTAGGAAGGTTAAGAACCACTGAGCGATGGCTCGGCTGTTGAGAGTACTGATTGCTCTTTCAGAAGAACCAGGTTCAATTTTCAGCACCCACGGGGCAACTCCCAACCATCTGTGACTCCATTGCTAGAGGAATCTGACACATTCTTCTGGCCTCCGTAGTTATCAGGCATACAGGTGGTACACATACACAGAGGCAGGCAAAATACTCATGCACATAAAATAAACAACAACAAAACTAGAGCGGACTTTGTTTGAGCGAGAATTTCCCTTTGTGTGCCTGGCAGAATTGTTTTGGTCCCTATGAACCCAGAGACAACGTGTGTTGGTGCCTAGTACAGGTGAAGAGCTTACTTGGGATAGTACAGTGTGAGAGCCATGCGTAGGGACAGGAAGTTAGCATGAATTATTGCCTCTGAGGACCAAGGAGCATCTGATGGAGAGCCTGATGCTGCTATTTAAGACAGGACCTGAAATATGTACTGTCCCCAAATTAAAATTGTCCTACTCAAAACTTTAGAGTGGTGCAAAAGCTGTGTGCATTCAGGAGAAACTGGACGTTGACATTTGAGTTTAGCGGTTTATTTTTTCTGGCCTTTTGATAACTGGTAATATATTCTCTATGCGAGGAATGGCAGGGAGGCAAAGATGCCAGTGACCCACGTGATCCCAAGAATAGACAGCCAAGGTTTTAGAGTGCCCTGTATTGCCAAATGATGGTATTTGCTGGGTCTGCTGAATTATAAAAATGTATTTTCAGATAGGCTTTTACTAACTAGCCTAGACTGGCCTCAACTTTGAAACTCTTATATCACCCTCTCAAGATACAGGATTTTAGATATTTGCCATCACACCTGGCCTGTGTATGAATATTTGACTTAACAATATTTCCAGTTTGTGCTGAGCTTATGGGAGGCACTCCTACTATAAGCCAAAAATAATCTGTATTTTCATTTCTTACATACTCACCTGCCTCATTTTTAAAACTAGCACTTATTAATGAATAAAACAATACATACCTAATTTTCCTTAATCTCTCCCCACATACCCAAAATTTAGCTTCAATAGAGAAGGAGCTATGCCCTGTTCCCACCCTCCTGTAGCCAGGTAGTCAGTATGTGTTTGTTTATTGAATATGGATGTGAAGAACCAGTCGGACTGAAGTAGAAGGAAGGGGGTCATTTCAGAAGGAGGGAGATGACTCAAGAGAGGGTGGGCGCCCAGTACTGGGAGACAATTTTGATAGATGTTGAAGTCAGCATGTGGAAGGAGAGAGGAGAGGCGCCTCAAGTTAGGAGAGTAACTAGTGACGTGGATGTGATATTGTAGACATTTTGTGTTTCCAGAGGGGAGGCATTCTTTACTGATGAAGAGGTAGCATGGGAAGTGGGCTAGTCTCTTTACCGGAGTTATGGTCAGGTTACCAACCCACAAGTGTTAAGGATAAACACATGGATGCACACACTCTTCAATGTATACATCACACACACACACACACATACACACACACACACACACACACACACACACTGTGTGTGTATGTATGTGTGTATGTGTGTGTGTGAAAGAGAGAGCAAGAGAGAGAGACAGAGACAGAGACAGAGACAGAGACAGAGAGAGGTAGGTACACATGCACACATGCATGCACACACATACATCTATGGCATCCACTGCTGCAAATTTTAAAGGGTTTTGCCTGTAAAATGAGCTTGCTTCTGTGCTATCTACACGGAAGCAAAAGACTGCACAAGACACTGTAACTAGAAGCTCTGTAAGGATGCTGGCCTTTCAAATGACGTCAGCGGGGCATTCACCGAGGCGGTGAATCATCCTTCCAGCAAGGCCACTGACTGTCTGCCCAATTGTATTTTCTTCCTGCTTCGTCATTCAGAACACAGACAATGCTTCTAAGGCAGGGATTAAAAACCAGAATGTGTTTCTCTGAATGTAATCCTTCATATTTGAAAGTAACATTTTGTTCCCCAAATAGGTGCTGGGCAGCCAGTGGGTTAATTGGCTTAGCCCCATGGAAAACAAGGTGTTTATAGCTTTCTTTGTAAGGCTCGTCCTCCTCTGAACTTGTGTAGCAATTAAGAGTAAGGTGGGTGAAATGGTGTTCCCCATCACAAACTCCCCTTCACCAGACTAGCCATAGGGCTATGACTTATGGTGGTTTGAATGAGGATGTCCCTCATAGGCTCACATGTTTGAATATTTGGCCCCTAGTTGGTAGAACTGTTTGGGAAGGATTAGGAGGTGTGGCCTTGTTGGAGAAGGCTTTGGGGTTTTATAAGACCCTGCTATTCCCATGTGTTCTCTGTTCCTGCTGCCATGTCTTCACGTTACCATCGTGCTTAACCCTCTGGAACGGTGTAAGTCCGACTAAATGTTTTCTTTGGTAAGTTGTCTTCACCATGGTGTTTTATCACAGCCATAGAAAAGTAACTAAGACACTAGTTTTCCTTCCTCTAACACCCTGAAAAAGTCCACCGAGCGTTCCACTCCGTACACCACGTGAATATTGCAGGCAACAGCAGCAAATTACTAGCAACAGTAACATATGTTCCAGAAGCATGGGATAGGCAGAGTAGGGCATTCACAATCATTGTGTTTGTATTGATGGGGATTATTTCTTTTTCACAGCCAATTTCAAAACCCTCTTTGGAGGTAGGCTTTTCTCCTTGCTTTTGAGGATGACCATGGGAGATATATAGAAGAACTTGGATTGCAAAGCAGGCATCTAATGGATAGAATAGAAACAATATCACCTCTATGTTGGCTACTTTTCTCCTCACAGTGACAAAATACATCAAGGTGTGACAGCTGGAATGGCTCAATCCACTGCCGTAGAAGCATCTCTCATGACTCATTCACAGCCTGGCAAACCAGAATGCGGAGTGTGATAGTGTTAGCAAACTTGGAGGAAGCCAGATTCGATTACCCGTCCTCAATAATACAATTAAAACAGCCAAATCAATAGCAAAAGGCAGAAAAGGGAAATTTATTCAATGTGGCCACATTGGGAAGATGGAGATTCAACAGTGCCTCTGAGTCCATCTTTAGGATCCTGAAGAGAGGTTTAAATAGAGGGCCGGGGTGGGGGGTACATAGCTAATCACCCCCAGTCAAGATATGGCCCTACCCATCATGACCTTTACTTTCTCTTGTACAATAGTGTAATGGTAAATTTTCTTCCAGTTCCCCCTGTGACTGGCCCAGGCATCTTGTGTTCTCCGCTCCCAGTTTGAGATTCCTGATAGAATTCCACTTTCCTAGGGTTCATTGTCTTAGTAGTTTGAGAGCAAAGATAAAGGAATTCAAGAGTGTCATCAAAATATCCCCATCCCTGTTAGTCAGGTTACAGTAAGAAGGAGCAGGATGATACACTCCCGAGGAAATCCTGTCTCTAGTGGCCTACTTATTCCAGTCATGCCTCCCACTCCAGGGTCCTACAACCTCCCACAGGAGCACCACTAGCTGGGGGAATCAATGTTTGAAATACATAAGCCTGTTGGAGGATGTTAGGGTCTCAAACCATAGCAGTCTCTACATCTGTAAGCATTTCAAGATAGCTTTCCTGTTCTCAACACGATGCCCAGAAGTGTGTGGGCATCCATTTTCCTCTCTCTGCTTGAGTTGAGAAGTAGAATCTTGGGGCCAGAAGGAGAGATGCAAGACTGAGAATGAACTAGTGTGATGAGGCAGGGGATGATCTCTGTATCTTCCCACTTGTGAGAGCCAATTTTCTCTCAGGGAGAGGCAAGTTCAAGGCAATGGCTGAATGACAATGGCAGATCAGGCTTAGAAGATGCTCCCAAGACAAGACATCAAGGAAAGAGCCAGTTATCAACAGATACATGTTCCCTGTGTCTTGGACTGTTTGGTGCCTGATCCTACCTGTTCTTGGGGGTTGGGGGTGAGTTAGTGCAGAGTCAATGACACAGATTCTGGGAGCAGGTGAGAAATGGTGCAGCTCCTCTGAACGCTGCTACAAGCTCCTTTAATACCCTCCACCTGTGTCCTCATTGGTCCCAAGAAAGCATCTCTTCTAAACAGCAGTTCTTGATTGGTTGGCATTGTTTGTATCATCAATCCTTGGTCTCTCAGTCCTCAATTAGATCCTCCTGCAGGAAATGATTTTGTGGCCTTGTGGCCCCCAGCATTTACATAGAGGCAACCTGCCGTTTCTGCTACATATCCACCCTTTTGTTTTTAGATGTTTGACAGCCTAGTGGGAACCAGGGTCCCATTGCCTCAACATTGTTGATCCTGCCTTGGATGATTCCCAGTATATGGGACTGTGACTGTCTTAGGTTGTCCTGTCTTCCAGGACCATACCCGTCACTGACTACCAGCCCTCAAAGAGAAATCACTCCGGAAGCATGTCACACAAGGAGGAGATGAAGAATGGCTTACCTGGTGGTCTCACAGATCACTGCCATTCATGCTTTTATCACTTCCTTGGGGGCGGGGATAGCAATCAGGGTTTTTGAGAGCCATTAGCACCTGGAGGATCACCTTATTTATTGAGTGCTACCTGGAGATATGCTGTTTGAGACACTTAAACAAAATAATTATTAGTATGAGCATTCCTCCCATCATAGCATAAGTGGCTATCCATGAGGAGTCAAACAGCCTCTTAATATTGTCCCACACTTTTTACAAGAATCCGGCATCCAGGGAGAGCACAGATACCCTTGACACATTGAGGTTGGCTAAGTTCTCCCATAACAGCATAGAATAGTTAAGGAACTTGTCTGACCAGGTACCTTTAAGATATTGAGCAAACTGTTGTTGGGCTTCAATGCCTTTATGTAACCCCTGGTACAAGGGGTTAGGCAGATTGAGTGAAACCTGGGGTTCCATGCCAATAGAGACATGTTCCTAACAAGGGTCAACTCTTTTGCCAGTAAGTGTGCCACAACCAACACTCTATGCCAGTTGCCCTAGCCCTCTCCAAGTGGTGAATAGATTGTGTTTAGTAGGTTCCTGGGCTCACTTGCTCACACAGGTTGCTGTGTATTCTCCCATTCTTCCTGTTTCAATTCTGCAAATCCATTTCCTACCATCCTGGCCAAATATTAATGAAAGAAAACCCTAGAGCGATTCATAGCCCACCATGACTTGGTAATAACGCTTTTTAATTCTATGCTCAAGGAAATGCCTCCCTGGTTCATTCCATATCCTGATAAAGTCTCCTCCTCTCTGCTAGGCCTCAATGTTACCAAGCACTCTTGTCTTTGCTTAAACTGAATCATTTTCCCTATATCTCACAAGAAACTTGGAAACAGAAATGATTAGAGGAAAATTAATTCAGTCACAGAACAGCTGGAAACAAAGAAAGCTAAGTTCTCAGTTTTCCTCCATCTTGCCTGTGGCAGCATTACAACTTCATAGATGTGACGAGCCCAAAGCCAGGAAAAGCATTCAAGATGGCGATTTTTACCATGAGGTGCATTGACAGAATCTTTTCCCAAGAGCCTGAGGCTTCAACATGTTGCTCCCTCCTCCCAATATAGTTCTCCTGGGGCAATGTTCATTCTTCAGGGCCCATTGATGAATCCTTGGGAGTCTGTGTTACAGTGCTCCATCAGCCATGCATCTGGTCCTGCCTTTCTGCCCAGCCCTCGTTTCAGCAACGATCCCTTACCCTTGTGGTGGTTTCCGCACCCCAGGCCTCCTCACACCCGGGACGGCTGTGATGGCTCGGTTCTCCCAACACCCCTGCAGACGTCTTGAATCAAGCCTTCCTCTGAATCTTCATACATCTGAGCATTTGTTTGCATAGCAAAAGGACAACTTCTTATTTCACATGCAGTAAGTGAGAAAGCATTTACTGATATAAATTGGTGATTATTTGTGTTGGGTTTTCATTATGTCCCAAGGGTCAGCCCCGAATGAGCAGCCAGTCACCCTGTGCTGTCGTTACCTATGAACAATGATTGTTTTATATGGTGAGAGGCAACACTGTGTTCTTCAGCCTCCCCATTGGCTTTAAAAAGAAATAATTAAATTTGTCCAGAGATCAATGCCTATTGATCCATCTCACAACCACCTTCCCATTCCTCTTGTCCACTTCTCCAATCTCTCTCACATGTTTATGTCTATCCATTTGCATTTGTGACATGCTGCAATCAGCCAGGGTCATCTGTGTGACTAAGGCTTTGGAGCTATCAACTGGAGCAGAGTAGGCTCAGCAGTGAGCACACAGCTAAAGATAGTGATGGCCCCTCTTCCCAGAATCTATCAAGGGTCAATAGTCCAGAATCTATCAGAGGTCAATATTTGTTCTAGGCTCTGAAACTGATGGTCTGAAACCTACTATTTGTTTCAGATCCTGGGACAAACTGTAAAGACTGTAAGCCCCTCCCCTTTTCTTGACTGATTGCTGATAGGGCCAGTTTTATGTATGTCATATGACATACAGGATGAAGGCACACAATAAGGAACAGTGTTGTGTTCAGATATGGGACTCTCCCCATTCTAGCTTGGTGACCCTGGGCAGATTCTACCGGTTCTACCTGTCTGAGCTGCATTTTCCTTGTCTGGAAAATAGAGATGATGGTTAGACTTCACTCATTGGGCTTTTTTTTTGGGGGGGGGGGGATAAATAGATAAATCATATATGGAATGCATTTAATGTTGGATCTGGTGCCAAGTTATATTTATATATGGAAAATCATCTAGGATACCCCAGACCCTGGGATAGATCCTAAGTCAAATACGTAAATACATACATACATACATCTTCAATTGTCAAATTATACCTTCACACAGCTACTTGTTAGCTAGCTCCACAATCCTGGCCAGATCCTGTCACTTGTGAACCTGTACCTCACCATCCCCATCCCCCCACAAAATGGAAAAGAATCTGTTAAGCCCAAGATGTACCGCCAATAATTAAAATTGTCTATCTAAAAGGCAGCTGTATATTTATTCCTATAGCTCAGTAAATGGGGGGGGGGGTGCAGTTGGAGGGGGGATGCACAAACAGTGCCAAAGACATTAGACCCAGAGATCTAACCCTAGAGTGGGTCTCCTTTGTTGCTTCTCCCACAGGAATAAATATATAAGTTTGCACATCCGTAGGGAAACACATTATAACAGGACATATAGGATTGAAGCTAACCAGGACAGGTAGATTTTAGGAAAGCAGAACTCAAGTGGATCCTATTGGTTGAAGGAAAAACCACAGCTGTGGAGCTGCATAGGAGTACCAGGAAGCAGGTAGCTGTTGGTAAGGAGGGAGAGGGAGGAAGGGGCTGGGACCATAACAGAATTTAGGGCTTTTGGTTTCTATTGCAATCTAAGCACCCCCAGTGATCTCTCCATTAGCTGCCTGCATTTTAGTTGCCATATTTGTGGAAAACAGTGTTTACCCAGCAGCTGCTACAATGAAGCGTCGGCTTTGTGATTACTCCTCTTGCTAACAGCTGTCTGTTCCTCCTGAACCCGGTTTACCTAATTTGGCGAGGCTGGTGTACAGACAAATGGGCTTTGATATGATAAATGGGCCATGAAAGGGAAAAGAAAAGACTCCCAGAGCTCATTTCCATCCCATCCCAGAGTAAAGCATAAAAGGTCCCCAGCTGTGAAACCCCGGGCAGATTAGAAGCATGTTTCTTGTGATCGTCAGCCCTGCTGGGGGGAGGGGGGATCATCCTGCCAGCCCAAGTGCTAGTGATTTCAAAATTTTATACTGGTCTCTTTCTTCGGAGACACAGACACTTTCGAGGAGGCGGAGATGCTAGGGTGTTCTTGTGCAATTAAAAAGTCGTTTTAGAAGAGCTGTTTTAATATAATCTGTCACGGGCTGCACGGCTGAAACCTCTTCAGGCCCAGTTGCTACCTGAGCACTGGGCAGCTTGGTGTTTGCCAGTGTGGTATGTCATCTTCGTAGGTCGGCGTAGGTCCAAGGTGTGTGGTCATCCCATCCTTCCGTCTTGCTCTCTGTTCTGTGTCCCTCTCCTCCCCATCTTGCTCCTGTTCTGAAGCTGGCCTGAGTGGTTCCGTTAGGGATGCAGCTGTAACTCCCTCGAGGTGGAAAATCTTGGGTTTGGTTTTCAGTCGGGAGAACTGAGTTGTGTTTTGGGTCAAGAGATTGATTAGCCGTGAGTTGTGAGGGATGCCCACTAGGATTGACGGATCAGATTCCTTTTCTCTTGATTTAAACAATAAGAAGGCGAGAAAAGCAAGCTCTCAGCATCCCACTGGATTTTATTGAGTGCAGAAGCACACACACACACACACACACACA
>NC_034609.1:37346055-37378334 GCF_900095145.1 Mus pahari | reverse complement strand
TTGTCTGGAAACACAGTTTCATAGTTTTTCTACAGCCCAGGCCCTCTTGCCTAGGGATGTATAATGCTGCCCACAATGGGCTGAGCCCTCCCACATCATCGTCAATTAAGACAATCCCTCACAGACATGGCCACAGCTGCTGGCACGGTGGAAGGGACGTTGTAGAAACTTTGAGGTAGGAGGCCCAGCTGGTGGAGGTGACACTGGGGAAGGGGCCTCTGAGGATTGCTTTCTGGGTTCACTTCCTGCCCAAGCTCCCAGCTTCCTGATCATCTCAGATGTAACAAACGCTACTGCAAGTTTCTGCCACCTTGACCTAGCTGTCTTCCCTACCGCGATGAACTGTACCCCTTTAATTGTGTGACAAAGGAAAGCTCCCATAATTTGGCTTCTGTCAGGCACTTTATCCCAGCAACGAGGAAATTAACAGAGCAATAGTGGCTGCCATGACCCATGTCTAGTTCCCTATGGTGGAAGGTGGCCATTCTCACTATGGCTGCCAGCAAGGGTCCCTATCAGTTACTATAGGCATTGCATTCACAACATGATTTATTGTTTTTTTGTTGTTTAAAGGTTTATTTACTTAGTTAGTTTGATGTATATGTGTACTCAGTCTGTATATATACCTGAATGCCAGAAGAGGGCACCGGATCACTGTATAGAGAGGGTTGTGAGCCATTATGTGGTTGCTGGGAATAGAACTCAGGACCTCTGGAAGTGCTCTTGACCACTGAACCATCTCTTCAGAGTTGTTTTCTTTAAGCTAGCAGGACTATAGCTCTGCCATTTGGCCTACTCACAAAGGCCCGTGTGAGTAGGTCGGACACACTTGGAACAATATCCCTTTTGGTTAAAGTTCCGTGACCAATAAACTAATGTCGCATGTTCAAACAGAGATGATTAGAAACACACAGGGAGACACTCCTGGGGTACAGGGATCTTTGGCATCTACCTGTTTTTGTCTGGTCTGTACTCTGGTCCCCAAGAAGTAACTCCTCTTATGGCTTCCAAGTGTTACCATATTTTAACATGAATCCAAGTCCAAGATCCTAAGTCTGAGATTTCCTAGTAGACTGTACTGATCATTCCACATGTTTCTTCTTGGGTTTGACCCATGCTCAATGGCAAGCCACCACACAGCGGTGTGCATAACCGTGTAGGAATCTCAACACTGTTAGCATGCGTGTCATCAGAGCATGTAGCTATAGCTTCATAAGTGAATAAGAAATTGGTTTTGCCTGTGGCACTCCCATCTTGGAACATCTGACCACGTACAAGCACTTCGGCAGCCGAAGATTCTACGTCTTTATCTTTCACGGGATTTGATTACTGGTTTCCCGTTGCCAAGCCGTTCCTGAGACAATTAGTGCTATAACAGGAGGGGTCCCCTCTGTGGATGCTTTTGGAAAATGAGCTAATAGCACCGCACCTGTCCAAAGTGTGCCTATTGAGACTGCTGGATCCTGGCAGGCGCTCCTATCCTCTTCTGAGCACATGAGAGAAGACCCTGATTTTGCAGGTGTTTGGGAATGGGGACAATAACTATAGCCATCTCTTGTCTCTCATCCATACACACCCGACTCACACAGAGAATGATCATACTCTGAGGTTTCATTACTTTTCAAGGATCCTTCCTTTTTCTTCCATTCTGGATTTCAAGTGAAAGGCGAAGAAGCCTTTAGGAGTGTTTGCGATTTTTTTCTATTATGTTTGAATCTCTGATTTCATTTAAAGGTCATTCGCCTAAGGGAGAGAAATCTATTTCACACTCTCTTGAAACTAGGAAAATAGTCTTTTATCATATTAATGGAGTTATAGATTAAATTTAAAGGAGAAATGACCTCACTGCTTCCTAATTCTTTAATACATTGTATGGGCTTCTAATGTTTTTTAAAATAGTCTGTAAGATCATTATAATTCTATTTGATTTTCAATATAAGGTCTGTAATCATATATATATATATATATATATATATATATATATATATATATATATATGTATATATATCTCCACATATTAAGATTAAGGTTTTCCAGATAGAGCAATATTACAGATCTTTGTAGGAAGAGATCATTAAAGTAGAAAACAAAAATAATTCTAAATATTATCACATAGAAATAATTTCTCTGTTTCCCTATAATTTGTGAATAGCTTATTTTAACTCAAATGTAGGTTTAGAAACATTTCCCTACATACAAAGTAAAATGTGCTAAAATATATACAACATTGTATCTAGTTTTTATACTAAGAGTTTATATATCATACATTTTTCTCCAGGCCAATTCTTTTTTTAATATATTTGAAATTGGCAGGTGAAAATTACATTTTTGATGGGTATAAGTTTTGAGGTACTCTTTTTCTAATTATTTGCTTTTGATAATCACATATGTGTGCAGAATATATTGTGAGCAAACATACCATGGCTTTCTCTTATCCCTGTCCTACTCATGTCTCTCTTCTTCTCAGGCTCCTCCCCCCTCCCCTTTGGAAGGTAGCCATAGTTGTGGTGTGTGTGTGTGTGTGTGTGTGTGTGTGTGATTGTGATGGCCATGCCTAGAAGGCAGCAGAGCTTGTAAAGTCTCACTGATTTTGATAAAACCTGAGTTCAAATAGAAAGATGATAAGCAGATGAATTCCAAGTCTATGCATCAGAAAATGCGTTGTCCAGTATTGTAAAAGTAAATTTGTTAGTCTAATCGTTCCTCATCTCTTCTCTGCTCACACGGAAACAGATGCTGCAGAGAGTCCTGCTGCAGCAGATGATGCTAAAGTTGGTGTGTGCTGAGGACCATATTGTAGTCCTACCCTTCCCCAAACCTCTCACTACCAGTGTGATGCAAACAGAAACTACACCAAGATTCCATCTTACCCCAGTTAGAATTGCCATCATCCAGAAAACACAGAATGGCAAATGCTGGTGAGGACAAGGGGGCGGCAAACTTTATTTCCTACTGGTAGGAATGTAAACTGTTCCAGCTACTGTAGAAACCAATATGAATGTCCATCAAAAAAAAAAAAAATAGAACTGCCATATGAAGTAACTATACCTTTTCAGCATATATAGCTTGAAATATCCAAGCCAGCAGAGACAAACACACACATGTGCCCCTGTGAGTTTTGTTCTTGGAACTCATCCTGAACCATCTCCACAGCTCCCGCTGAGCTCCATGGCTGCCATCATCTTCCCAAGTGCAGAACAACACAGCGCTTTTACTGATGTCTTAAGCTTCCGTATGCCTCAACGTGTTTCCTCCTTCGGTGGCAGAAGGGGGCCTCTTACACTTGAATCACCATGCCACTCTTCTACCTTGGGTCCTTTGTATGTGCTGTAGTCACAGACTGGAATTCCCTCTCCAAATTCCTTCATCTCCCTGGGATTTCACCTGTGCAGGGACACCTCTATTGTCTCCAGCTCAGCTGGTGATGTCTCTCCTGTCCCTGTTTCTTCACTGTTGTGATGGATAGTTTTTATGTCAACTTGGCACAAGCTGGAGTTGTTTGAAAGGAGAGACCCTCAACTGAGAAAACGCCTCTATAAAGCCCAGCTGTAGGACATTTTCTTAATTAGTGATTCAGGGGAGTGGGCACCCATTGTGGGTGGTGCCATCCCTGGACCAGGCTGAGCAAGCAAAGGGGAGTGAGGCAGTAAGCAGGACCCCTCTATGGTCTCTGTATTAGCTCCTGCTCTAGGTTCCTGCCCTGCTTGAGTTCCTGCCCTGATTTCCTTCGATGATGAACAGTGACATGGAATAGTAAGTCATATAAACCATTTCTTCCCCAACTTGACTTTTTAGTCATGGCATTTTATTGCAGGAATAGAAAGAACACTGACTAAAAGCTGATGATCTGATTTTCCCCTAGTCTGTACTTGGTATGAGCAGGATTACAGAGCTGGAAGGTGTCTTCTTCACCACTGAATTTGGGACAGAACATGAGACTATTAACTATGTATTTCTGGTATTAGATTTATTTTTGCCAACAGGAAAAATTGCCACAAATGTTGTGGCTTTAGACAATACACCTAAATGTGGAGGTCAGAGGACATCTTGTAGATGCCGGTTTTCCCCTTCTACCATGTGGGTCCCATGATTGAACTCAAGTCATCAGGCTGGTTGGCAAGAGCCTTTCCTTGTTGAGCCATCTCTCCTGCCAGAATTTGTATAGATGTTATATTACCAGTTCTCAAGCCTGAACACTGTAGATGATGATACAGGCGATGTCAAAATGTTGGACACTTCTGCAGTGGCTTCCCTGGTACCTTGGCCTGGGTCACCTTTGTCCATCTTTCAAGTCAGACATGTATCTCTGTAGACCTTTGTTTCCCACCCGCTACTGCCTTCCCTCCATTCTTCTTTTCATTTTTAAGAGCCTCTGTGATTATGTGGAGCTCACCTGGATAAGCCAGGCTAATCTTTCCAGTTTAAAGTCAACGGATTAATGTTCTGAATTCTGCACGCTGTCCTTACTCTCTCTGGGGGCGTGTAATTAAACAGACAAATTTAAGGGATTAGGAAGTGGGAATCTTGGGATCCCATTACTCTGCATTAATAAATATGTATGGAGCATTTGAATACAGAAATGGCCAACTAGCTGGGAGGTTGTTTGTGGGCAAATGCCTGTGGTTACTTCTCTCTTCCCAGCATTCTGTGCCTTCTGCAGCCAGGCTAGTCTTCAGGTTCAGTAATTACTCTGATGGGCACTTGCAGCTTCCCAGAAAAAGGAGAGCAGACGTGTGGGCAAGTTCTTCCTTTAATTATTAGTCTCCAAAGAGGATCCGAGACTCTTCAGGTACTGGGTGAAGAGGGTCTCCGGGATCTAATTAAATATCTAATATTCTTCACGAGGCTTGAGATTTATAGTTGGGGCTACTGTAATTGGCACGGTCTCACCCAGCGTGATAAATGTAAGCATTCTAAATGTGTACACCTCAGGTGATTCCTGCCAAGGTGATTAATTTCCAGGAGATTAATATGGTGAGGCTGAAGGCCGTGTTTTGCAATCAAGTAGAGTGCTTGCCTGGATTTCCAGCAGCAGAATCAGAAAGTAAAATGCGAAGACAGAGATTTCACAAGAACTGTATGAATAGTGGGTCTCAGCGATGAGCAAAATGCAGTAGGGTGCATTTTGGGAAAAGCTGCTGGCATCTGGTGTCCCATAATTCTACGTTTCCCCAGGGACAACACAACGTTTCCCCAGGGACAACACAACAATGGCATTCAGTCCTGCAAGATGCGGTTTTTCTTCTCTGATGAGACCCCGAGTTTATCTGTCATATCTCAGGCTATTTTTAGTGATTTTGCTTTAAAAAACTTGAGGAGCCTATCTCCTGTCACCACGCTTAAGCACAGGGTTGCTATGCAACGGGACAATCTCCCTGGTGGTCCTCACACTCTTTTCTCACAGAGATTCAGTGAACTGGACCTCAGCTGTAAACAGACAATCGAACCAGAGCTGCTCACGCAGGAAAGAGCAACAGCTTTGGAATCTCACCCTCCAGGGTCCTTGTTTCTCCCGCTGCTGGGATTGAAGCCTTGGGCACATTTATCTTCCTGAACTTTGATTTACCATGTGTAAAATGGGGACGCCATTGATACATAGCTCATCAGTAACTGTATGAGCAGATATGCATGCTGATACGTGTAAATACTCATGTTCAGTCCTTAAACACAGTGGCTCCACAAAAGAGTGTTTTATGTTTAATTTACACAGAGTGGGTATTACCCAGTCACAGTCAGGACATGGGGGGAATTCTGTTAACAGATCCATCTTTCTTTACCTCTTGTGTTTATTAGAATAGGTCACTTACAGTACAACAGCAGGATTAATGATGAATATGTTATAAGCACATAGGGGGCATCAAGACAGTGACCCACTGCCTCATAAGGGTTTCTTGACTTTGCTCTCTGAACACACTGAAGATGCTATATCCCAATAGGCACCAACCAGGACCTGGGGAGCTCCTTTTTTTTGGCCATTGGAGAGATCTGTAATTAGTCTAGGACTGATAGACTCATGGGACTGCCTGGAAATGAAGGTCAACTTCCCATCTGCAGATCTCATCTGCATGTCATCCTGAATGGTGATGGCATTTGTTGACAGTGGGTCCATGTCCTGCCATTTGCTCTTTGTATGTAAATCCTCACATGTGAGAGGGGCTCCTGACAGACAGAAGGCCATGCCCAGTCACTGTAGCACAGACTTCAACTGAGCCTGCGGAATTCATGTCCACCTTCCTGACCTTCCTTCCATACCATTCCAGAATAAATACATCAAATCACCCCAGTGATGATATGTACAGCTTTAACTAATAAATCAATTCTAGCACCTGGGAAAGAGAAGCAGAAGCATTGTTATAAATTATCGGCAAGCCTGGGCTACAGAGTGAGACACTATCTCAATAAAATTAAAAAAAAGAAGTTTGAAGGGCAATTTGTACAGCAGCAGTTGAATCCTGAGGTTGTTATTTGCAAATATAGTTTTGTTTTTGTTTTTTTGTTTGTTTGTTTCTGAAATATGACCTAACTGTGTCACCCTGGGTATCCTGGAACACACTATGTAGACCAGGCTGGCCTTAAAAGCGTAGAGATCCACCCTGCCTCTTTCTCCCTAGTGCTGGGATTAAAAGTGTGTGCCACCTTACCTGGCTCTGCAATTATGATTTTATGGCCTTCAGACCTAATGTGGTACCTTGTTTCCAAATCAGCATCCTCCCTGAGTGGGGCTGTGGGTTGCCAATAGGTGGAGCATCTAAGACCCAGAGAAGCAATGTGGCTTGTTTGTCCCAGAACCAGAAAGTAGAACAACTTGGCTTAGTCCTTAACATTTCTCATAATTTCTTAGCTCTCTTTTTCCCTTCTGTCTCCACTCCTCACCCTCCAAATGCAGCCCAGGTCTTTATGCAGGCTAGGGTAAACCTGTGCACCCTCTCCTGGTGATGCATCGAAGTCTCTGGGTTGGCCTAGGAGCTTGCAATCAGGTTGGGGGATTGTTATGAATATGTGAACTGACAGACCACAATGCTCCAGCAGGCTCCCAATGAAAGTTCAGTCCTTTGGCATTCACAGTAGGTACTGAGTCACCCAAAGTAATAATCCTCTTTGCACATATGTCCTTAGAGGATGGAGAACACACATTAGAATACGCAATGGAACAAAACCGAGGCTTCAGCCCATCCCATGGGGAGGTACAACCCCCAAAGCCTGCATCCCAGCTGGGTAGCAGCAGCAGTGGGAACAGCCAGTATATGACACCTGGTTTTAAGGACATAATCTGTGTGCTAGTGATGAACTTAGAGTCTTTGGTGGCACAAGCTCCTGTTCTCTGTGTCACTTTTATGGAAGCAGGTAGCTTGCATACTATCAACTCTTAGGTTTTCTTTCTCTAGTTGGGAAGAGTCAGTAGTCTTCCACTGTAAAAGGACAAAAGATCAACGCGCATGTGAACGTTATTTCTTAGTATTGGGGCTAGTAGGGCAATCCAAGGTCATGGAGTTTGGAGTAAACTGGGTTTGTAAGACCTGTTAGATAGAGAACAGGTTCTCCAGCTATATTCATGAGGACTGTCGCTATAGAAGACCACATTTTCTGAAATTCTTTTCCTGAGAAGCTGGCAATTTCTAATTTGATTGGCAGTCTCTTAACTTTAAAAACCTTGGCTCTGTTCATTTTCCTGCATTTCATTGTTTAGGTTGTATCTATCTATCTATCTATCTATCTATCTATCTATCTATCTATCTATCTGTCTGTCTGTCTGTCTGTCTGTCTATCTATCTATCTATCTATCTATCTATCTCTATCTAATCTATCTATCTATCTCTATCTAATCTATCTATCTATCTATCTATCTATCTATCTATCTATCTATCTACCTATCTATTTATTTGTAACCTGCATTTCTGGGCAGCCACAGAAAGCATGCCTGCAGGCTAATCCTTCCAGTGACGATATTGACCTGTGGTTTCTGATCTAGCCCAGCTACCTGACTTTATAGGCAAGAGGCATACACTTATGTGTGATAAACATACACTTATGTGCAGGTGGGCAGTGAGTGGGAGAAAGAGTTGAGAAGGAAACCAGGTTCCTGCTTTGGGTTTCTATTCTTATCCCAAGTTTCTGTTCCATTACTTCCATATTTGCTAGGCACGCATGTGTGTGTGTGTGTGTGTGTGTGTGTGTGCACATATGTGTGTGTGTGTGTATGTGTGCGCAACATGCATGCTGAGGCCAGAGAACTTGAGGTATCACTTCTCAAGTGCCACTTACTTTATTAGCACTATTGCTCTTCTTTTACATTTTATTATTTTATGGGTATTTTGCCTATATAGACTGCTTGTGCACCAGATGTTTTATAACTGTGTACCAGTTCATTATGAGATGCCATGTGGATGTTGGGAATCAAATGCAGATCATCTGAAATGACAGCCGCTGCTCTTAACCATTTAGCTATCTCTCTCCAGCATCTATTATCACTGCCACCACCACTACCACCACCACCACCATTAATTATTATTTTGAGATAAGAACCACCATTAATTATCATTATTTTGAGATAAGAACTCCCATTGGCCTGGAGCTTGCTAAGGAGGCTAGAATGGCTAGTAAAGAAGTCCCAGGGATCCATCTATGTCTACCTTCTTATTGTTAGGATCACAATCACATGCTATGGTCATATCTGCTTCTTTTTTTTTTTCATTTTATTCTTTCAAAAAGCATTGGTTTGGAGGTTTTGAACTTGGGTCCTTACTCTTGCAAAGCAAGCATTTTACTGACCAACCTATCTCTCTAGCCTTAGATGTTGTGTTAAGGATTTGCCACATACTTGGAGTCAAGTACCATGGAAGGGAACGTGAATACTGGAGGCATTCTTCCATCAGGTGCCAAAGGCTCAAGAATCTTTTAGGTAACATTGAAGTGCTTCGCAATCACACTGTCTCTGGCAGCAAGAGCAGAAACTCAGATTTCCTCTGTACTCCAGCACAACCTGTGAGTCTCACGAGATAGTATGTCTTAGAGTGTACTGTGTTCCCCAGAGCAGTAGGGCGTGAGTTAATCATTCTCTGCAATATTCCGTACCAGATTCATCCAAATAAAATGGTTTGAGCTGTCCAAACCCAGAAGTTCTTGCTGTAAGATTTCATTATAGTTTAATGCCTGCAAGACAGCTCCGTAGCTGGATAAAACCCACAGCAGTGGGAAGGATTTGCTGGCATTTCAGTTTGGGGCTTTAATGTGGTCCATTGAATTAATGGAGCAAGCATATCTCTCGTGGGGGAATACTCAGAACACAATGTATTGATTTTCCATATTCTCGCACAATGCTTCTGGCCAGGCTCTCAGTCCTAGAGGGATAAACAACAAAAAAAGTGAGGATTATAGAATATTCCTCTCAAATGTCAGAATGAGCAAGAAGAATTTGTGCAAAAACTAAAGACACTGAGAGAGGGACCCAGCGATATTGTTTGAAGAGGTGAGTAGTGTGCTCTGTGCATTGACTCAAATAACGAGAAAACGTGCAAACCTCCTCTGTGATAATCACTAATGAAGGTCTCGGTGGTACACTGTGATAGGAAAGGGTTTAAAGCATGAGGTTGCTGGGAGCAGGACAGTGTGTATCTTTCCCACCAATCCCATCCCAATCTAATCCTAGGACCTGGTCCTCAGTAAATGTGCCAGATGCATCCTAAGTCTTCCTTTATTGTAATTTTTTTTAGTGGATTGCTGCGTTTTAGGCACAGTGTAACCTAAGCTAGTAAAGAGGGACTCATATGTATAATAACCTTGGTAGGTATATTTTGCAGAGGACAAAAATCTGTGACTGGGAAGGTTACTAAGGTTCACCATGGTCATGAGGCTGCTACCAGCCTGGCAGAAATGAAGAACCTCTAAGGGGATACCCCTGCTTCTCCATCTGTCTCTCAGTCCATTGGAAGAGGGGAACCCAAAGAAATAGACATTTACCCCCAGGAAGCTCATGCTGGGAGAAGGCAAAGGCCTCAGTGGAAGGGAAAGCTTGTCTTCCAGAAAGAGATGTCACTCATTTCTAGTGACCTCCCAGACCACCTCACAGGACGAGACTGAAATCCCAACAAGGGTGGGTCAGTGGCTTGTGAGACCACAACTTGACCAGACTGTTTAGATGTGTATATCCCTGACCCTCTTTTTAAAACATTAATCTCACCTCAGAACCCAAAGATGGACTTGGTGGGGTCTCATAGGATCTCTTTCCTCCTCTGTCTCTTCCTCTTCCTCTTCTTCCTCCTTCCCCTGTTCCTCCTCCTTCCCCTGTTCCTCCTCCTCCCCTGTTCCTCCTCTTCTTCTCCCTCCTCCTCTTCTTCCTCCTTCCCCTGTTCCTCCTCCTCTCCCTCCCCCTCTTCCTCCTCCTCCCCTCTTTCTCATCCTCTTCTTCCTTTCCTCTCCCCCTTCCTTCTCATCTTCTTCCTTCTCCCCCTCTCTTCCTCCTCCTACTTCTCCTCTCCCTCCCCCTCTTCTTCCTCTTCATCCTCTTCTGCCTTCTCATCTCTCTCTTCTCCTCCCTCCTCCTCTCCCTCTTTCTCCTTCTCCTCTTCCCCCTCCTCCTCCTTCTTCTCCTCCTCCTCTTCATATGGCTACATTGAAGAAATCTCCTTTCCCAACTTTCCACTGTTAATTTTGACCTTTAACTGTCTTATGAGGGCAGATGGCCAGACCTAACTTGGGGGCATAGGTTGTGACCCTCCTCATGCTCAATAACACAGAGCGAAGAGAACAGTGTTGAGAGGTTGAGCTGACCTCACAGCCCATGTTGCCATCACCGGACTTCTTTCCTCTCCTGAATGGAATGCATCAGTGGATGGATGCCTCAGGCGTCTCTTGTATCTGGTATCCTGACAGGTCTTATTTTGTTCAGACAGCACAGAACTGTTCACATGTGATGGCCACTGCTTGGGAAAGGAGAGCTGGTACCACCACACTAGCTTATGATCTCAAATGTGATGGTGGCAGATGTCTCCTTGAGAGTTTAACTTCTTGATCTTACAGCTAAGGATATACCAGACCTCGCTCAGAGTTCATCATACGGCTTTAGGAATATCTCCAACTCTTAGACTCTATCTAAAATGTGAAACCATTTCTGTGGTGGCCAGGACTGTGAAGACATACATACATAGTTCTTAGCACTGTGCCTAGAAAACATCTGTTTTACAGCTGGTCTGAAGTTTACTCAAAGAATGGAGAATAAAGGGATGGGCGTGTCCTGGGCTGGCTAATTCTATGCTGTGAGGCTGATCTATGTCGTATGGGGTATTCAATTCAGTAGCAGAGCAGACCTATAACCTACAAGATTCCAGGGGCACATTGTACTGTGAAAACCAAGATATTTCCAACTGTGCCTACACCTGCGAAGCTGCCCCAAGTGGGGAGTCACCACCACAGAATATTTGTGAGCTGGGTTTATGGTACTTGCTCTGATTTTGGGTCCAGCTGAGACCCAGATAGGTGAGGTATTGAATTCCTCTTTGCCGCCGATTCCCCATCTGTCTACTGAGAAGCGAAGCTAGCGTGAGCTGGGCCATCATTTTGTTTAGCAAGATGAATGTGAAAACTTGAGAAAACTGCTTGGAAGTGTGTCTGGCTCATGGGATGTGTTTGTTGTTACGTTGCTGGTGGGACTCTCATTGAGAAAAAGATGATGTGTAGGAGTAAGCCTCGGGAAATGTTAGCATCCAAGACTGAATGGAACAGGAAGAGACAGCAGGAATAAGTAACTGGAGCTGAGGAAGGGATTTGTAGTGGGGTGACATCACAGGGTGGGGGAGGGTGAGCCCTTCGATATAGGAATTAAGGGATGGGTGTATCCTGTACTATTAAGGCAGTTTGAGCCTAGGGTGCTCCTAATTGACATTGCCCTGGTGCTACACACAGGGAGGCCCGGGAGAAGAACACAGTGCAGTAGATTTCATTGAGATGAAACTCTGAAATGCTAAGTTAATTAATTAGTGAGAGTCTAGGATTGCCTAGGAGTGATTGTTTTATAGCATCCTCAAATGGTGCTCAGATATACTCATGACATCTTGGTAAAGAATCCTCTCTTGGACCCAGATGGGCAGTCACTGGAAACAATAGACCTAGTGATGAGTGACGGGTGAAACCCGAGGTGGCAAACCATGCAGGTGGGTACCAAGGTTGTAGCCCTGTGCTCTGTATGTACGAGGCAAAGTCAATGGTTATGCATGTTTGGAGCAAAACAATTTCATTTATGTAGTCCAATACTTTTGTTACTAAGGGAAACAAGCCCCTCTGTGATGGTTAGTCTCAGTTGTTAGCTTGACGGTCTCTGGAACCAACTAAAAGGCAGGCCAATAGACACCCCTGAAAAGAGTTTTCCTGATCTGATAATTTGGAGTGGGAGTATCCACTTTAAATGTGTGCCTGTGGTGACCTGGATAAGTAAAATGGAAGAAGGAAACTTTTTGCCTACCTTCCTTCACTCTTACTGGCAAATTCATCTACTCGGTTGCTGCAACGACCTCTGCCTTCTGTTATTGAGATGGGATGCCAGCCTCAAGTCTCCCACACAAATTGAAGATCAGCAGATTGCTAGGAATCCTTCAGGTCTATGGAGCAAGGATTGGGACTGGTGAGAGCTCCAGTCTCATAGCCTGAGGAACAACTGGGTTCTTGGTCTCCCTGTTGTGAGACAACCATTGTTCGACTGCCCAGACTGTTATTTAAATCATTTAAAAATTCCTCATCCATCTGTTTGTGTGTTTGCTTGCTTGTTTATTGATTTATTTATTGAAGCCCAGGGACCATTTTATTAGGGGTTGGGAGAAAAACAACAGGAAAGGCATCTGTGAATCTTGGCAGTTGTTGGAAGGAAAGAGATAAGAGGAAGGGAGAAAGATATGCCTTTCTGAGTTCAGGAGGTCTAAGAGAAAGAGCTTGCTTAGCAGGGAGAGATTATCAGCAGCTATGCTGAGTGTGTGTGTGAGCGCATGTGTGTGTGTGTGGTGTGGTAGGTAGTGTGTTGGTGTGGCTTGTGGGTGCATGTTGGTTTGGGGTGTGGTGGTGGTGGTGGTGGTGTGTGATTGTGATGGAGAGTATTCATGGAAAGGAAGGGGCAGGGGGCGGCCTGGAAGGTCAGAAAAAGCGTGTGTAGGATTTTTGTCAGAACCCAAGTCAGGGATAAGAAGGAGGAAGATAGGACTCAGAAAGGTAGGCAAGGTTGGTAGTGAGGGTTGTATACACACACACACACACACACACAGTCACACATATGTACACATATAAAACTTTTTTTTAAAGGTAGCACAAAGGTACTTACAAAAGTGATAAACACTAGAATGTATTGCTATAGAAGTGACAAGAGACACTCATTTCTGTAGGGCAACAGGAAGCACACAGGCAAGCAGTAAGCTTAGAAAAATGGCCAGGGAGCCAATCCTCAGGTACAGAAGGTACACAGGAAGGAAGATTCTAGAACATACGGTGGTGTGGGATAGGGAGGCAGCATGCGATGTGTCGGAGGGGAGTCTGGGGCCTTGATGGCGCAGCCACAAAGACGGTCATCAGTGAGGACTTTGGTGGCCAGTGTTAAGGGACATGTTGTGATCTCCCACCTCCACGTGACTTCACTTGCCATTGGCATTTAAGTACTTTCAGCAACTCATGATGGCGCCTCTTCAGACTTATAGAATAATAACAGCGTTTACTTCCTCCCTAGAGTGCTTTGGGACACTAAGGATGTCATTCTTGTCATTCTTTGAAAGGCACGGAAGTTTGTTAAAATATCCACCTCCACTTAGTTTCACGTCCCTTAGTGAACATCACATTGCTTCCCACAGACTCCTTTGAGGAGCGTGTGACCATCAGAACAGCGGTGGGGGTGGAGTGAGGGAACAGAAAGAAAGGCTGTGTTTGCTGTGTGATTCATTGGAAAATTTGCCTATTCACCCAGTAGACACTTATTAAATGTCTGTTAGAAAGGATGAGTAAGGCAGGCTTGGGAGTGTTGGGTCTCATCCTCATTGTGGAGTCAGCAGATGCCAACTGATTACAGCTGAAATAGAGTGTGTACTAAGAATGTCGGACGGGGCATAGAGCAGGAAGTTAACTCTGCCTGTTGAGAAGTAAGGAGAAGCTCAAGGTGGTGGCGAAGACCTGTAATGCTGACTTCACAGTCAGCCTGAACTACAGAGTGAATAACTATGTCCATGTGAAAACAAGGCGAGAGAGAGAGAGAGAGAGAGAGAGAGAGAGAGAGAGAGAGAGAGAGAGAGAGAGAGAAGAGAGAGAGAGAGAGAGAGAGAGAGAGAGAGAGAGAGAGAGAGAGAGATGTCCTGGGAGGGAGGAGAGCTGAGATGGTCTGCACAGTGGCTCCCAGGTAGGAAGGGCAAATAAGATTCTTCATCCATAAAGAGGTAGGGCTAGGGACGTAGCTCAGTCGCTAAAGGACCTAAGTGCAGACCCCCCAGCACACATGTAAAAAGCAGAGCCTGATAGCCTACATCTATCATCATAGCACTTGGGACATAGGAGATGAGAGGATCCCTACGCTGTGATGGATAGTCACCCTAGTGGGTCAGTGAGAGTCCTGTCTCGAAAAAACAGGCAGAGAGTGGTTGGGAAGATGCGTGGTGACGTCCTTTTGATTCCACATCTGTGTGCGAGCATGTACACACACATGAATACACACACACACACACACACACACACACACACAAATAAACAGTGTGAACAAAGAGAGGCCCCGGAAGCACAAAGAAGTATGGTGACGCTCAGCTAACCAAGTCATCTTAAACATGATGTGGAGCAGCATTAATGGAACTGGGAAGCACAGAGTAGGCTGAACTACGCAGACCTTTCCAGTAGCTTATGAGCTCATCAGCAGGTCTGTTTCTAAACCTCAGCTTTAGCCATGCCACTACCATTTTCCATTGCCCAATACAGTATACACCTGTACACATAACCCTGCAATACGATTTACCAAAGGTTGCCTGTTTTCTTTAACCTGACTCATTCTTAAACGCATTTAAGAGGATTTTTCAAATGGTATTTTAAAAGACACCCTATAGCTCAGTGGAATCTAGTGTGACAGGCTAAATTATATTCTCATTGGTTTGGTTGTTGAGTCAGGGTCTCCCTCTGTTGCCCCAGCCGACCTCAAACCCGGGATACTCCTTCTGCAGCCTCGAGTGTTGGGATTGTAGCTGTATACTGCCATGCTTGATTTTTCTATGTGTCTTGAGCTTGTCATGGGCTTAAGCTACATTTTTCCACACCGTGCATTTTTCACATCAGTGGGAATATGAGCCAGAATCCCTTGCAGGTATATCAGTGGGGATATGCCCCAAAGGATGATACAAGGGCTCTTCTATGCCCTCCAAGTTTGGTTTAACTTAGGCTCACCTTCCTGATACTTTACTTCATCTTTGGAGAACTTATAATACTTGATCCGGTGTCAGTGCTACAAACATACTTGTCATAGTGTATTGCTTAAGGAGCCTCTCATGGCTATGCTGCAGGGGAAGGGAGGAGATGAAGATCTCAGCAGGCGAGTGCACGGTGTTATCATGTCTGTGTGGGAGACACATGCCTCAAGTGGCAGTGTGAAGAGGCTTGAAAATGGGGGGGGGGTTAGATTGTTCTTCATTCATTATCAGAAAAGTTCAAGTAATTGCACAAACAAAGGAGTTTCTACTGTTCTGTGGATATGTACCCTCCCAGGGGAAAATGGCGCTGGTCTCTCTCAACCCTCTCTCCCTTCTGCCTGGTACTGAGAGATGTGTTGACTCTGCCCCATCTCATAGGACTTTGGGAGGAAGGCAAGTGCCAGGAGCTTTACTATGAGAAGTGGCATGCTTTTATTGTGAGAGAATACCATCGTGAAAATGTACATGAGAGGAGGTGCTGTAGTCTCGGAGGGACACATATCCTTACCAAATTCAGGAAACACAAAGACTGACACGGTGTAATTTGGCCAGCAAGATTGTGAAAGACCAGCATGAGGTGGTTACCTGCTACCGTAGTTTCATTTCTGTCGCTGTGATAAAATTTTCTGAGCAGAGAGAGAAAAAAAAAAAAAAACTCTTAAAGGAGAAGAGTTCATGATGTCAGCTCACTTTTTCAGTTTACAAGTCCATCATGGCGGGTGTCATGGTAGCAGGAACCTCAGACAGCTAGTCCCATCATGTCCGCAGTCAAGAGCAGAGAAAAAATTAAATGCGTACGTGCTTAACATTTAGCTCACTTTCTCAATATTTATGCAGGTCAGGACCCAAACGTACCGGCCATAATGGGAAGGCCTTCCCATTCAAATGAATGCAATCAAGACAGTCTTCTAGAGCCACACCTATAGGCTGACCTGATGTAGACAATCCCTCACTGACACTCTTCTCAGGGGATTCTGGACTATGTCAAGTTGAAAAAAACTAACCATCGCACCTGCCTTTGAACAGCATCTTTGCCTGGCATCTTTCTTACTCCAACATAAATTATGCAGATGCTTCCAGGACCCAGCAGGTTCTTGGAATGGTGAATTAGAAAACTGCATCCATTTGAAAGGATACACAGGCACTCAGAAATGGCAAGGGAATTACCTAGTGCTGGTAAAGGAGCCCGTCTGGTCTTTAGATGTCTGTATTTTTTTTTCAAGTAAATTTGGGAATTTTTAATGTCATTTCACTAGTTTTGTTAAGCAACATCTTTCTGTCCTCTGAACTGATCCCCAAAGAGGCAAACTCTGTGGCTGAGACAAAACACCTTCAGGTCCAAGGAAATTCATGAGCCACATAATAAATGTGGGGAGTGGTTTAAATTCTCATCCAGTTTTGCACCATTGCTATCTCTGTTTGATTACCTCCAAGAGCCAGGAGGCCTGCTAACTCCCAAATCATTCTACTGTATAAGCAGGATATGCCTTTTCTCAGCAGGATATCTGTTTGAAAATATCCAAATGTTATAGCCTGGATTCAGGTCTCATATATATCCCATTGTAGAACTCATCCCAAGAATGTCCCTGTGCTTCTTGGATTGGCCTGTCTGATCCTTCCTGAGTTTAGCATCTGATCTTTCTTTCTTTCTTTCTTTCTTTCTTTCTTTCTTTCTTTCTTTCTTTCTTTCTTTCTTTCTTTCTTTCCTTCCTTCCTTCCTTCCTTCCTTCCTTCCTTCCTTTTTAAAAGAATTATTTATTTATTTTATGTATATGAGTACCCTGTAGCTGTCTTCAGACACACCAGAAGGGGGCATCAGATCCCATTACAGATGGTTGTAAGACACCATGTAGATGCTGGGAATTGAACTCAGAAGCTCTGGAAGAGCAACCATTGCTCTTAACCTCTGAGCCATCTCTCCAGCCCAGCCTCTAGTTGCTTAACATCCAGGTTTTGCTTATACACTACCCATGTCTAGAATATCTTGGGGTCTTCTCTGAGATGTTCTCAGTTCAAAGGATATTTTTAAAACCTAACAAAGCCATCTTGGGGAAGGTAATGCAAACTACATATCTTGAAGTATGGTCTGAAAAGGTTCTTAAGCCAATACTACTATTTGAACATTGCAAGTTACAAACATGGAGGAAATCTAAAGAATACGAAATAAGATGAAATTTGCATATGGTTTCAATCCTAACATACACATAATACTCATTTATGGTTCTCAATAAACTGGCTGAAGGTTAGATTTATTGGAAGGCATAAGTAGGTGGGAAATGTTATAGCTGGTTTAGGAACTGGAAAATATTTCTGCGAATTACTATTGATATATCTAGAGTTTTTCTTGGTGGTAGCTCAAGAGAGGAATGTTAGGAGCTGGTCAAAGCATGGTGTACATCCTCCGTATTGCCTGTATTGCCTTCATTGCCTTCCTTGTCGCTGTGACTGCATACCCGATAGAACAACGAAGACACGAAGGACTTACCTTGACCCACAGTCTCAGAGGTGGCAAGGGCATGGAAGAATTGGCCGCAGCAGGAACATGTGGTTGGGACTCTCTACATCTCAGCACACTAGAGAACGGGGAGCTCAAGAAAGAAGTGGAGTTGAGTTAATACTCTTCAGAGCTCACCCACAGTGAGCTTAGTTCTTCTAAGGTAGGTTCTAGTTCCCAATGGTTCTACAACATTTCCTAAGCAGTCCAACTTGCTGAAGACCAACACATGGGCCTATGGGACACATTTGACATCCCAGCCATATTGTACTGTTATTATCAGTCTCCCTGGAGTACATCACTAATGAAGCACACAACTGTGACTACTGGAATATGGGCTCTGTGGGGCAGGATTAATGTCTCTTATTCACTCTTAGATTGCTCCTATCTACCACACTTACCAGCATATGATATTTACTCATAAAGTACTTAAATGTTCGACCATCAAGGTCACATTTACTCTCAGAATCTTCCCTATTGTATTTTGATCAATACCGCCGATGAATACAGAGACCTACAGCTAGACAGCATGCAGAGTGAGAGACCTCGGAACACTCAGCCCTAAATGGTATGTCTCCATCAGGTCCCTCCTCTTAGGCCCCAGGAAACTTTGCAGAAGGGGAGGTGGGAGAGTATGAGAGGCAGGAAGAAGGGAGGACACCCAGGAAGCAAATCCGAAGGATCAACCCACAGGTGGACTCCCAGAGGCGGAGGCAGCAGGCGTAGAGTCTGCACTGATCTATAGCAGATGGGGCTGAGGATGATGGAAAGGAGTCTTGGGCACATGTTCCCATTCCTAACCCAGAAGCCATCTCCACGTGGTAACCACTTGCAAATGAAACTTAAGTTTTCTCCAAGGGGGATCTCTGGGGAAACAAATGACTCTTAAGGGTAGACTGCATGTCCAACAGTAAATGGTTAACAGAGAATAAACTCAAAGGCATCCTTGGAAGATTCTTGTCTCAATATGTCAGGGTCTTTTCCTTTTTCTTTAAGTTCTCTCTCTCTCTCTCTCTCTCTCTCTCTCTCTCTCTCTCTCTCTCTCTCTCTCACACACACACACACACACACACACACACACACACACATATTCTTTACCCTGTAGGTCCTTTGCATATGTATTATGGCTTCCAGTTAAGTGGGTTTTGGGCTTCCTGAGTGTGGGAACAGGTGAATCTCTGCATCTTTATCTGTTTCTTGTGCCTTTTCTTGGGCTCTTTTCCTTTGGTTTTGTGCTCTTCTGATGCATTAGGTTCTTTCTGTTTTTGTTGTTTTTTTTTATTATCCTTTTGAAATGTGTTTGTTTTCTAATGAGAGACAGAAGGTGGGTGATCCAGATGGGAGAGAAACTGTATCTGGATATGTTATGTTTTTTTTTTTTTTTGTTTTCAACAAAAGAGAAAAATGTAAAGTAGGAAAGAGAAAGATTTCCTCAACCCAGTCCAGGGAGTTGTGAGTAACTATTCCTGGGGGACTGTGTTAAAAGCCCATGGGAGGTAGGTGGGACCTAGGGGAGGTAGGTGGAATAGAGGGTGGTTTGGATTTTGGAATTTGTTCCCTTCTCCCAGTAGAGTGAGGGCTAAACCCTTCAACCAAGGAAGCAAGTGCTGATAGAGCCTGTGATACACAACTTCAATGTTGTCAATGCTATCTCCCACTCTGTAGCTACTTGGGTCCTTTGCTCTTTCTGTCTCCATGAGGCAGACCCTATTGGTCCTGGAGGATACAATCCAACCTGAATATAATAGAAACTGAGGAGATCAGAACACTGGTCTCCTGCTTACCACACTCCCCTCCCCTCCCCCTCACACAACCTCCAGTACACAAAGCACACCATTAAGGTTTCTCTGAAGAACAAGGCAACATGCCCATTTGGGGTTGCCAAACTAGAGTGGTTTCATCAGCATGTCAGCCAGAGCCAACATTGAACATTTCCCTGGGGCCTTCCAGGTGACTGGAAGCGAGCAAGCTCAATACCTAACAGAGATTGATGACTGTGTTCAAGAGTGGATCCAGATACGCAAGTTGAGAATCTAATCTGCTCTCCCATTTGGAGTCACAGACAATGTTTTCTCCCCAGTTGCCTTGGTGAGGACACCAAAGAAGAGAGGGGACAAATCCCTTGCTTGATCCTGTGCTCCTCCACCCCCATTGATATGGAGACAAAATGAACCTAGGTATTTGTCTTTACAGACTGCTATTTTAAGTACTTTACTAGATCGAAGCCTGTACGTCTCTTTAGTCCTTCGATGATTTCCTTCCCTTGAAGGCGTTAACCTTTCCATCCATGTCCTTCAGTTCTAAGGATGTAGACGACCCCTCCTATATGCAAAGGCATCTTTTCCAAAGATGATTTGTGATTTTTTTTTTTTTTTACTACTAGCTGGAGGAAAGGGATAAAGTTGGACGGATGAAGCCTCAGGAGGCAATGATTGGGAAAACCCAAGCAAGAACGAAACTTTACCCCCCATGGCATTGGCAAGAAGGAATCCTGCCTTGGGGAGTTGGGATAGGGCTTCATAGTTGGTGAAGTTGGGGTGAGGCGGTGATGTTTCAGAGCTCCAGTTAGGAAAGAGCATAAGCTTTGGAGATCAGCAACATTCTTCAAACATTTTCATTAAGCAATAGATAAGAGTTCTTTTTTTCTTAGCCCAACCCTTTGGTTTCATCAATATCAATTTTCTCTTGCAGGTGTTTCTTGGTTGATTATGAAGTTGTCTATTACAAGCACTTGATTAATTCATGAGGCTAACACAAGGGCAAGTTAAAATGCTGCTCTGACATCGTAGAACAGTGGCATGATTAAGTAGAAGTGGTGACATCAGTAAGCAGGGACATGGGACCATTTGGGTGGCCGGGACTGTGAAGAGACAGCTGTGGATAGAGTCGGGTATCTGAGCCAGAGAGACAAGCCACCCTGTGGTTTCTTTGACTTCTTTCACAGACACATCAAAGACTATTTAAAAGACGAATGGGCACCGATGACTAATATACTGGATGTTGACAGAACAGTTGGCTATTTGGGAAATACGAAGATATCAACATTTTCTGTTTAGTTTGTTCCTCTTAAGTTCACCACCCGACAGCTAATCCACTAGTAGCTAGCAAGGCCTTTTATCTGTTCATCTGGACTTTATTACTAAGTGTGATTCCAGGCAAGACTGTTTTGTTCCCCCCTCTCCTATTACTCTGGGCTTTGCCAGTTCCCTCAGTAGCACCAACATGGAGTGTCCTACAAGATGGTTTGCCTCAGCATATGTCTGATAGGAAATGAAGTGACATCATGGATGCCATAGGCACGTCCACATTTTTCAAAGCATATTTAGGGCAATCCCAACTCCCACTACTTTGCATTTGGCAGGCTCTGTACCTCCAAGCAATAGACAAGCCATATTCTGTTTGCATAATACCAGAAGGGACATTTCTTTGCATCTAATGATTGACAGTTTGCCACCAGTAAATTCCAGGCTGTTGGACACAGAACAAGTGGGTGTTCCTTCCATCCTCAGTGTCCTTTGACCTCTGGCAGCAGAGGGGCTGGGGAGTGACAAGTCCTTTCTAAGAGAGAAAAATGAACTTCAGGGAACAGAGGAAAAGGTATCATTGGTGGGATTATGGAGGGGGGGCAGACTCAATTTACCCATTAGAAGCATTTCCTATAATTATCTGGAAATGGGTTTTGGCTCTATTAGTGTAGAACTAGATGAAAAAAATTGACAGACATCTCAAAGCAAATGAAAGAAATGTGCTTCAAGTACTCTCATTAGAGAGAAAATTATCTATTAGACAAGGTTCCCCTTCAGACAAGACCCAGAGGAAGAGAATGTCTCTAGTGATCTCCCAGCCCTCCCTGCTTTCTCAAAGTGGCTCACACACAGCACAAAAACAGTGTTGGAGCGGGAGCCCAGGGCTGCCTGGGCCAAGCCTCTTTGTCATCCTAGGGGAAATGTGGGCCACCTCTTCCTGTCTACATCTCATCTGAGGTCCCAGGGCTCTTCCACTTGATGACGCTGGGGCTTTGTTGCAAGCACATTATGCTAGAAGTGTAGACAAGCATGTTTGTGTTATTTCCACACTGTCACAACGTATCGGATAGCAGTAAATTCAGAATGTTTAGTGGTTTCAATGAGAGCAATTTGTCATGTCACCCTTTTACCTAGCCTGTACAAGACAAATACAGGGGCTTTTATTCCATTTAATTACTAGTGTTAAGTAATTTCACACAGCACACAGTAAATCAAACATTATCATCTATCTGTCTGTCCATCTGTCTATCTATCTATCTGTCATCTATCAATCAATCATCTATAATCTATCAATCAATCATCTATTAGCTATCAATCAATCATCTATCATCTATCAATCAATCATCTATCTATCTATCTATCATTTGACTAGGTGTAGGTTACAGAATGGACACAGGTTAGAGCTGCAGCGGAGTCCAGAGTTTCGGAAGCTGGCTGAGAAAGTCTGCATAAAGAGGATAAGGAAGCAGAGTGCTGGGGAGGGAACTGCTGCACTCAGGCTTGAGAGCAGAGCTGCCGAGTTCAGCTGAACAGCAAACGGAATGGCTCAAGAGCTGGAGACAGATCAGGAGCAAGAAAAGGCAGGTCAGCTCCAGGTCCTACATACTTCCAAAGTAAAACTGACAGTCAGAATTAGCCATCACAGGTGCCTCAAAAGAAAATAATTTGTAAGAGACTATTATGTGTGTTCCTTTTGAGGATCATATTTTATTGATAGCCAATTCCTTGCTAATTTCATTTTTATGAGTGTATTTGTTTTGTTGATGTCTATTTTGCAAAGTTTTTACTTCCATTACTGTTAGTACTCAAACTTACATGTGGCACCTTTCTTTCTAGCCCAAGGCCTGAAAGGAGACCCTCCCCTTTCCTTTAAGGTCCCTGTCATGTTTCCCTCTCATATATAATGTGCCATCTCAGTTCAGAAGCAATCAAGGTTTAGCTTAATCCAAAACAAGACCTCTTCTCCTAGTTATCTGACTGTTTAAAAATCAACCTTCTCCTGTCTTCCTTGCTGCTTCCTATCTAGTGCTTTCTCTCCTGCCTTGAGACTCAATTATGGTCTTCAGGCCACTTCTCCTAATGAACTGCACTTTCTAGAGGGAACTATATGTCAGCTTTCCTGCCCAGGACAAGCATTGTTGTTTTCTTTATTATTATTTAACACTGAAGTATTATGAAATAATTTCTGAGTTGAAAATACCATCCTGGAGGGAAGTTCACTCAGACTCTGGAAGTTCTACCAGGAGGCTCATTAAGAACCAGGAAATAAACAACTTACAAATCTTAGGAAGTCCCTAAAACTGACCAGATGTACAAGGTTCCACTTTCCATAAGGTTATATAACCAGTAAGACCTGCTAAGGAAACAGACCAGCCAGGCTTCGGGAAAGAGATTATGACCCATCAAGATGCCTGTGAGTTGTGCAAAAAGCTCCAGGGTTCTAGCTTCCATGAATTGTCACTCATGCTGGGGAGGGCTTTCAGTGATGCAGCTTCCTTTGAGGGTTTCCTGCTCCTGTTATGTAACCCTTCACCCTTATTATCAGAACTAACATCAGTAAACTTATTGATTCAACAAGTTGGACTTTGGTAATATCATGACTTTGATCTGTCATGAGTTTCTTGGGATGAGTAAACATTTCTGTCAAATCTCCCTAGGAAGAAGATGTCACACAACCTTGGGAGAACACATGAGCAAGCACGTGCAGGCGCTCCAAGGCTGCATAAAGAAGCTGTCATGAGATTACCACCATGCAGCTTTTAGACAACAGAATGAAGCTCACACGTGGTCCAGATGTCATGAAGAAGAAGTAAGCATTCCTCTCTAGACCCCACAGAACCACAGGTGATGATAAAAAAAAATATGTTATTTAATCTCATGAATCCAAGGGTAGTGATTACATGTTTTATTGGCTACTTGATTATTCATAAGTGAATTGGTTAACAGTGAGAATGAGGTGGAAAAACATTCTTGCCACAAGTTTCCTAAACACAGCTTTCATTCGTACAGTTGCTTCTGTTGTGGTTTCTACTTAGGTCAAGCCTTTGCATTGTAGTAATAACACTGAAAACACAAGGCTATCCTAAAGCTAAGAGAAAGTAAGGACATTCTTGGCACACAGTATGTACCCATCAAAGCCCAAATCAGGCATTGATCTGCCTCACAGGGTCTTGTCACACAAGTACTTCTGTGAATTGAACCGGTTGGTTAAAACTAAGTTGTTCACAGGATGCAGCATTTTGGGACTTAGAGCACTGACTGACTGTGGGTCATATCAACCCTATCTGGAAGTTTCGACTTAGAACTTGTTCCTTCAAATGAGAAAAATATTTTAAGTATGTACCAAAATCCAGAGTACAGACTAGAGGTCGGTTGCTTCCTATCAACCACCTCTTGACAGATCATGAGGAACAGTTATCACGCTTCGTCAGAACACCTCAGACTGTTTTCCACTGCAGGGGTATTGATCACTGGTCCTTTATCTTGGTTTGTGTGATTTCTCAGTTTCTGGACACAGTTATTACATTAGTCATCTTGCTCACTGCTCTTACTAAACATGTCACCAAAGCAGCCCAGGGAAGGGCTTATTTTGGCTTACAGTTGGAAGGAACAGTACATCACTCTTGAGTTGACAAAGAGCTATATTGTGCATAAGACCTTTCTTCTAGATAGATAAGTCTCCAAGTCTGTTCTGCTATTGTTTGATTTTCCTGCTAAGGTCATGATGTAGAAACATTTTTCTTTCTTCCAAAACTATCAGGGTTTCCAGCATGGAGTAAAGTTTGTTTGTGTGATCCTGGTAAGCTATTATACAGCTAAGGTTTCTGAAGCAATTAGCCCCATCCCTTGCCTTCTTATTTGTCTGATTTTCTCACCTACGCTTAGAGATTTCACTCCACTTATTAAAATTACACTCCACAGACTTATGAAAGCATCTCCCTGCTAAAGGATAACTCATCTTTAGTCTGGAATCAGCTAAGCAAACTCTCTTCCAACCACACTGATTGTAGAGTACAACACATAATTAAGTGTTTACTGAAAAAGCTAGCAGACAGGGCTGAAGTGTGTGTGTGTGTGTGTGTGTGTGTGTGTGTGTGTGTGTGTGTGCAGATGTCAGAGCAGTTCCCATCTCCATAGCAACATCCAATGAGCCTTCTGGAATAAGGAAAGCATTCCCAAGATCCCTGATGCAAAATGATAATGCAGTAATGAACATGAGTCCAGAATCAGTGGTGTCATTATGTTCAGAGCATCAGATATGGAATATCTCAGCTTGGCACTCCATCCTTCCTTCTCTAATCCCAATTCATTTTTCCTAAGATGCTCCTCCAGTAGATGGCCGCTGACAAGTGCTGAATTCACTCGGGGCTACTCGTCTCAAGGCTAGTTTCACAACACTGGGGAACGCATCCCAGAAATATTCAGGAAAACTCAGTCTCCTATGTTACAGTGGGATATCACTGGCCAGGACACCAGGCTACCCCCTCTTCTCCTGGGCAACTATGAAATGGAAAATAAAAAAAGAGAGAGAGAGAGACGACTCCAAACCGTGTGCATCCACCATTTATCCTTTGCAAAGCATGCTCTACAATATTCGGGGCCTTGAGGGGAGAGAGCAGGGTGGAGCCACCAACTCCTGACATCTCACACCTGACGCTGAAGAGCCTTGCACTTTTCTGAGAAACTTAAGGCTGAGCAGGACTCAGCTGACACTGCCTGTGAGATCTCCCTCTTCTCCTTCCCTTCTGTTTCCCCTTCTCTTCCCCTTTTCTCCCCACTTCTTCCCTTCCCCCCTTCCCAGACCCCTTGTGTGTGAGGCAAGCACTCTCTCATTGTCGTGTATCCTAGCTTGTGCTTGGTTGAGACAGGCTCTCACCCAGGCTGATGTTAACCTCACAGCTCTCCTAGGACCCTTCACCTCCCAAGTGCTGGGATTTATAGTTATTCATTGTCACCCCTGGCTTTTTTCCATTTCTTGATCTGTCTGTGGGGTAATTGGCTAGGGTTTGGGAGAACAGACGGGCTGATCCGGGGAAGTGCATTCATCTTCTTCACAAGGAAGTGACATGGCCCTCTGGTGATGCTTCAGCCAAAGCAAACAATAGAATGTGGCCTGACAAGTGTGTGCAAGAGACTGCATACATTAAACGGAGACAAGACCCCATACAGTGCCTGCCTTTGCTTAGCCATCTTTAGAATGTGTGCTATTTAGGTAGTATTGAGTAATGGGCTCAGCCTTAGGCAGGTGTGTGTGTGTGTGTGTGTGTGTGTGTGTGTGTTATACCAATTACTTCCTAAGTGACCGCAATTAGCCATTCACTTTGGTAGGCAGTATACAAAAAATGTAATACAATTATCTCCACAGCAGTGTTTTCTCTCTGCTTCCATAGGAAAAAACTGAGACTCAGAAAAGCTGCATGATCTAGTCTACCCCATGGTGACCATGTTTCTGCATACCTGCAAATGTGCCTCTCCATCCATTTCCACATTTCTCACAGCTGGGTGATAGGTGGTGTCAATCAACACGGCCCGAGGGATGTTGCAGCCTGGCAACCGACTCATCCTCACACTGGACCGTACAGTTGTGGGGAATGCATTTCTGAAATTTTCTATTTGGGGGTTCATAAAAACCTTCCAGACAGTTTGTTTCCCCCTCTCATCCTTTAGCTTCTCAGAGGGCTGTGTTTGTCTCCCTAAGGAAGGATCAAGAGATGGGTCATCTTCAATGAAAATATGGGATACCAGGATACCTCTCAATGATAGACGAACACGAGGATGGCTCTAGGGTCAGGAGCTTCAGTTGATGAGTATAGGGCCATCTCCGGTATTCCCCTTACAGACACATGGTTGCAAGAACATTTTGAGATAAAATGAATCTATCGGGATATGAAGAAAAATGGAGCACATGTGTGCACATATTTATTGCAACCCAAGATTGTGGCTTTTAGCAGCTCCTGTTGTCTGTCGTCTCTTAGGTCCAAGTTGGAGGCACATTCAGTGCTCTGATATGGTGATACAAACATAAACCGAAAGTCTCTAGGGCTGTGACATGCGTCATCACTTTTTAGGGCTTCCTATGACAAGGAGTATTGCATTTACAAGCAAGGTCCACGAGCCTCCATATTTATATTTGTAAAAATTTTAGTGCATAATAAATGCTGGCTACCTGCACATATAGGCACACACCTCATACTTCTAAAAATAATGTCAGAAGGGCACCTAATAGAGTCTGGGCGATAGTTTAGTTGGTTAAAGTACTTGTCACAAGCATGAGGACCTAAGCTCGGTGCTACAACCCATATTAAAAGCCATGTGTGGCAGCATGCGCTTGTAATCCCAGCACTGGGAGGCCAGGGACAGGCAGGTCTTGGGGGCTCTTTGGGCAGCCAGACTAGCGTAAAAGTGAACCTCAGGTTCCAGTGTGAGATCCTGTCAAAAATCAAAACCGACACAGGTAGATGGCTCCCGAGGAACAACATCTGAGTTGAGTTTTGGACTCAATATGTATGTGTACACACATACATATGTACCCCCAACATGGACCCTCATCCACACCTATACCTTAACACATATACATGCTGTCTTGGTTTCTTTCCTGTTGCTGTGATGGGATACTCTGACAGAAACAACTCAAGGAACAAGGATTTACTCTACCTCACAGCTCCAGGCTAAGGACAATCCTGTCAGGGAAGTCACTTTGTTATAGTTAGGAACAGAGAGCTATGAATGAATGAATGCTAGCACTCACCTCCCTTTCTCCATTTATAGAGTCTAGGATGCTAACTGGGGAATGGTGCCACCCACAGAGGGCAGCTCTTCCCACCTCAGTTCCCAAACAGCACCCTGGTATTCTGAGTAACTTGTCTCCCGGATGAGTCTAGATTTTGTCCCATTGATAATTAACCCTGACCCTCACAAACGAACACCAAGGTGACATAATAAAATAACAACCGAGAGCTTTGTATAGGTAGCTTACTATTCACAGGACAGATGAAGAACCTGCTTGGAGCTGTTAAGTCACAAGGCCCAGAGCACCAAGCTGATGGGAGATGGAGCTGACCGTTGGGTCAGTTCCTAGTAACTGCTAAAGAAAATGAGAATCGCTGAGGTAGGGGTCGAAGTGCCTTCTCCTCTGAGTTTGTAACATGCCCCAGTTGTGTGAAATCAGGACCCCAATGGTATACTTGACAGTTGGGGTACATTTCCATCCTCTGATGTAAACCAGTCTGTGGAATGTTGTTGAGGTCAGCCTGGCTGGTGAAGACTTTCCTGAATATAAAGGAGATAACAGTGAGCAGGGTGGAACCCCCGGAAGAGCTTGGGCATTCTCTAGAAATGAGAGGCATACGCATGGTATTGTGAGAATGAGGAAGATGGTTCCAGGGCTTGGAGAAGAAGGTCACATCATACAAGCTTAGGGGATTTTTTTGTGTGTGTGTGCAAAATGTTCTAAAACTGAATTAGAGAGATGGTCCTGGATTTCTGGGCTCAGAGACAGAAACCATGTGCTGGAGCAGAATGCCACCCCTCCCCTACACACATAGATTCCAGTGTTTGATGATGTGCTTAGAGGGCAAGACACACTTGGTGGCCTTTTTAATGAGAGGGTGTGAATGACTGAAGGAAGGGACTGGTTCTTGTCTGAATAGGGACTAATAACTGTCTGCCGTCACTTAATTGTATCCTGCAAGCAAATAAATTTGATGACATGTACATTATACCTTTATAAAAATTTAAGAAATCAACAATGATCCTATCAAGATTTTTGTTTAAGACAGATGGAGCATGTGTCATTAAATATTTTGTTTTATGTGTGCGAGTGTTTTGCCTGTATGAACGTTTGTGTGCAACATACATGCAGTGCACAGAGATGACAGAAGAGGGGACAAGTTTCCTTGGAAGAGGAGTTACCGAAAATTGCAAGCTGTTTTGTGGGTGTTGGGAATAGAATCCTGGTCTTCTGAAAGATTAGCCAGTGTTCTTAACTACTGAGCCATCTCTCCAGCTCCATATCCATCAGGTTGAGCATCTGTAAAAGTCATCTCAGACTGTACTCGCCTAAAATTAACTTGTATAGCTGCTTCATTCTTTGGCTTAGAGATGTAGGGAAGAAAAGAACAGAGATTTATGAAGTCACTAAAGCGAAAACTTTCCACCCTGCTAGCTGAAATTAAGAGAAGCATGACTTACGGATGCTTTTCAATGCATCTAGACTTCTTGTCAGCTATTCTGAATCTTTAGAGCTTTCAGGGCATGTGATGGAGTGATTAGTGCCAACAGCTCTAACACTGTGCACTGTATCCTAACCCTGTGTACTGTATCCAAGGCTAGCCCTGGAAAGAAATAGTGTTGCTTATCTATTCATTATAAATTATCTGAGGGAAATAGAGTTTGGAGGTTTTTGAGGGTTATATATTTAAAAATTTTTCATATCTTATTGAAGAGCTTGGGAGGCACTGAGAGAAATACAGTTTGCTTGAGTTCCAGTTCCGAATATTAATCCAGCTTTGCTTGGACAAATAATGCCAGTAGAAAGGCTTAGCCCCCAAGGAGAGATTTATCAGGTCATCACAAATTATTCACAAGAATCCAGGCAGGGCACTGGGCAGAGGACTTACTGGGTAAAGTGCTTGCTGTGTAAGAATGAAGACTCGTGTTCAATCCCCAGCATCCACTTACAAAAGAGAGGTGTGAGAACACATTCCTGTAGTCCCAGAGCTGGGGGAGCAGGGACAGGGGGATCCTTGTGGTGAGCTGGATAGGCAGTCTAACGGAATCTATACACTCCGAGTTCAATAAGAAAACCTTCATCTCAGAAAAAGCAGTCACTGAGTAATTGAGAGACATTTAGCCTCTGACTTATACACATATGCATAGCACAGCATAGCACACACACACACACACACACACACACACACACACACACACACACACTCACACCAATCAGAGAGAGACAGAGACAGAGAGAGACACAGAGACAGAGACAGGAACAGACAGGCAGACAGACACAGAGACAGAAAGACACAGAGACACAGATAAACACACACAGAGATAGAGAGATACACACACACATATACACACACAGACAGAGATAGAGAGACAGACAGGCAAACAGAGACAGAAAGACAGAGGTACTCAGATATACACACACAGATCACACACAGAGATACACACAACAGACACAGACACACAGAAATACAAATACACATACAGAACTCAGAAGAGGGGTAGAATACAGATAGGAATTACTTGTAATTTCTAGCTTAAGCTCTCATCTGGGCTCCTTGATCTGAGCTTCCACAGAAAATAGAAACACGATAAGCCTGTTCTGATCCTACAACCTTTCACCTTTTCGTAATGGAATCTTTCAAAATTTATTTAATTTACTTATCATTCATTCACTCATTCATTCATTCACTCATTCATTCATTCATTCATTCATTCATTCATTCATATAGATGTGTGCCTACATGAGTTTAGGTGTGCCGGGTACGTACAGGCGCCCATGGTGGCCAGAAGAGGGCGTCAGATCCCCTGGAACTGAAGTTATAGGCAGTGTGAGCTGCTGTGTGAATGTTAGGTGCCCAGTCTGGATCCTCTGCAGGAGCAGCAGCGAGTCTTCCTAATTCCGGAGTCATCCATCCAGTCCCTGACTGGATCCTCTTGACTCTTGGTTTTCCATTAGTAAAATTAGCACATTCTGGAAATAACGTCAGAGGATTATATTGGTGCTTTTCCTTTCCTTTCCCTTTTCTTTCTTTTTGAAATACTACTTAAAGATAGAGTCTAGCCCAAGCTCAGTATCGCAAATCATTGGCTGTGAATGAGAATAGCTACGATTCCCATGATATCTTCTGTTGGGTTTATGGGGTGCGTTTTGTTAGGATGCGCTAGTAGGTGAGCTCTTTGGGGAAGGGCAGTTGTGATCTGTGTTTGTAGCACAAAGCATGGAGTACCAGGCACATGGTCACTCACTGTTCTACAGAAAAATGCCTCTATCTATCAAGCCAAATGGTGCTTCACTGAACAGACAAGAGAAGCAAGGTACAGAGACAGTGAGCGTCACGGAGGCAGCAGAGCTCTGATGGAACCCGGTAATATGACTTCCCTGTTGAAAGTATGAAGCCCACTAAGAACACAGAATGAGGTCAGTGATGAAAAAAAAAAAAAAGGAAGGCAGAATTATAAAATACCGTAGGCTCTAGCTCAGGAAGGAGCTTTTGGGTTTCACTGTGTAGCCCAAACTAGTTCGGAACTTGCAGTGTAGTCCAAATGATTTTAAATACATGGCAGTTTTTAATGCCTCAGCCTCTGGAGTGCGGATACAGCAGGTGTGAGCCTTTCTGGAACTCTTGTTTGTAGCCGGAGTTCCTGCCTGATTGACGAGCAGTTGAATCCTGCTTTGAATGGAGCCTTCCCATCAAAACTTTACCTGGGAGCTCTGAGAACTTCAGCTTTCCCATGCTTCCACCTTACCTTCTGAGCTTTATGGCCGAATCTATCCCATGACACCATTGCTACACATATGTGGATCCCAGTACTTAGTGATGTGACCGGCATACATGAGGATGCTGGTGGGCCTCTTTTAAGAAGGCATGAGTGACTGAGGGTAGAAAGTGACTGAGGGTAGAAAAGGTAGCAGACGACGACCACGTCCTTTGGTAGCTTTGGCCTTTTCTATCCTTTATCTCCAGAACCCGCAGCGCCCATGTTGGCAAGCTTGAGCAGCTCTGCTATCCCAGTACACTTGAATCTGGTTACCCCTTACCCACTACACTGCTAGCCCTCGGATGCAAGCCTGGTCACCCTTCCTAGGAGACTGGTATCAATCACCTCCACAAACACCTGCCACCCTGTGGGGCTGTCCATTTCAGTAAGGTCTTACTTGGCCAACTAATCTCCCAGCCTCCTCATCTTTCCCATCTCCCTTTCTTGACCAAGCCCCCTCAGTCAGTCAACAGGTTTTCCAGTTCGGGAGTGAGGATTAAAAAGAAAGCCTCATTTGGATAAGGGCCAATAGTTGCTGTTGGCCAGCATGTTTACCTGTGTGGAAGCCCCTGGAAACAATGTCGGACAGTGGCTGGAGCCTATCTTCTGGAGTTCAGGCTCAGAGCTATGGTTTTCTATCACCACACCCCTGGTGAAATGTTTGTAATGCAGTGGTATGATGTGTCAGGAGGGGGTGCCTTAGCAGGCCCACACTGAGACATCCTCTGCTGAAGGACCAACCATATGACTGGGCTAGTGTAAAGTGAAGTTTACTTTGGGGCATGAGTAGTGGGGTTGAACAGGGAGTGGAGGCAGAGAGAGAGAGAAAGAAGAGGCTAGGAACATGTTGAGAGAGAGAAGGGG
>NC_034609.1:37333521-37345856 GCF_900095145.1 Mus pahari | reverse complement strand
GAGAGAGAGAGAGAGAGGAGAGGAGAGGAGAGGAGAGGAGAGGAGAGGAGAGAGCAAATCTATAGCAAGCCAGGCTTGTACCTGGCTGTTGCTAGGTAACTGTTGGGCGGAGCCTAGAAGAAATGCTAACACCTAGGTAATTTATTTCGCCACTCTGCATCACTCTCTGGCTTTCATGTCCTGGCCTGGAAAATGAGCATCAATATTATTTGCTTTATTGAGGTGGTGGGAGGGTTGCATTCCTGCCTTGCACGTGCCTAACGCATCACTGGAAAAGATGCCCCTCCCATCATCTTGACTCCCACAGCCCACACCACCTCTGGCTCACACTGGGGAAGAGACTATTACCTTTGATTGGAAGGAGATAATCAGAGCCACCAGTGTGTGCTCCCACGCTAATCGCCTTCCGATTTTAACCCAGGAGACACAAGATCTGACTTACCAAGTTCAAAGCTTCAGGACAATGGGGTGAGGGTAAACCATGAATATGACAGACCTTCAGAAGGCAAATTAGGTTTGGGGGCATTTGCATAATGTTTTATAGCTGACATCGCTAGGTTAATAGTGGAGGGACGCTCTGGGTCAGGCACGGTGATTGTCATCTCCAAATATTTTTCGTGCTGTCATCTCTGAGAGCATTGACAATAATTTGTTCCGTGCCCCTCAGTAACCTGTTTCCTTGTTTAGACCCAGAACAGAGGAGCTTGGGTGTGTTGTGTAATCCTGCCCTCTGCTGGTTGTAACACATACTACAGCCAGGAAGAAAACCACCGCCGCCCAGCTGCCCCCAAACAACCAGAAAAACAAGGCCAACATCATGCTGAGAGCAAGATGCTGGAAAAGGCTGTGAGGAGACCAGAATGTCAGGGTGCTTTGGTAGTATGCAGGAGGGAGTTTTCTGAAAATCTAGCACTGGTGGAAGAAGATAGTTTTATTTTAAAATGCAGGGATCAATTAGAAAGGGTGTTTGTGGTCCTAACACTCTCCAAGATTTCACCAAATTTTGGAAAAGCTACTAATTCATCCATTGCCACTCTTCTTGGTGGTAGTTCTTGAGTATAAAAAAAAGGCATTTTATGAGAATCCTAGTTTTTCTGATTTGGAAGCCTGTGAGCATTTGTTTTATTGAATTGGTGTGTGTGTGTGTGTGTGTGTGTGCGCGCGCGCTGCACCATGCATGTGGAGCTAGTCGACAGTTTTGTCCTTTTACCTTTGAGGGTTCCAGGGCCAGAACTGGGGATTGTCAGGCTAGCAGGGCAAGTGCCCATACCCTCTGAACCATCTTGCCACACTAGCCCATGGGCAAAATGGATCAAAAAAGCCTGACTGAGCGCATATAAAAAGTAAATAAAAGATTTGCAAAAAAATGCATGGGCTTTAGGAGACAGATGGTGAAGGTGGACCAGGTCTCAAATAGCCATGGGATGTCATTATCATGTCAAGGAGGGGGCAGTTCAGAGTGGGGCTCGTGTTGTGACATTGGTCTTGCTTATTGACTCTTAGTGACCCTTGTCAGACTCCAGCAATCCACAGGGCAGTGTAAGATGTGTTAACTTTATTATCTGTTTCATCCTGGTTTTAAGTCATATTTCCTTGTATACATGACATGATCAATAATGTAATAAACTTATAATTTGTTAAAGCTCTGTTGACCATCTCTGAGTCATATCCACAGTTTACATTTGAGAGGTCCTTTATGCTTGTGAATATTCTTTTGGGGTGTGTGTGTGTGTGTGTGTGTGTGTTGAGATCGTCTCATGTAGCCCATGTTGGCCTCTGATTTGCTATGTAGTCAAGATGAACTTCCTAGATGCTAGGATTATTGTTGCACACCATACCTCTCGTAGAGGAATGCTCGTAGGCTGGACATTATCCACTTGGAGTGACTGACCATGGGGTTAAATAGCTCCCTATGGCAAGACATTACACGGTTCCACATTGTGCCTTGTGATGAGAAATATCCTACGGAAGCTCCTGAAAATGAAATATTCACATACATTCTCAATGCAGTTTTGGAGACAGGGTCTCCCTGCATAACCTAGGTTGGGTCTTGAATTCTGGACTGTAACTTAAATTTTTTTTTCAAATGTCTAATTTTTTTTAAGGTTTATTTATTTATTATATGTAAGTACACTGTAGCTGTCTTCAGATCTCCAGAAGAGGGCATCAGATCATGTTATGGATGGTTATAAGCCACCATGTGGTTGCTGGGATTTGAACTCCGGACCTTTGGAAGAGCAGTTGGGTGCTCTTACCCACTGAGCCATCTCACCAGCCTCAAATGTCTAATTTTTAATGATGGTTCTTAAACACTTTAACCTGACTTGTAGCCCTCCCCCCATCCCCCCCACCCCCCCACATCCCCAGTTTCATCTCATAGGTTAGCAGTGTAGCAGTATCCCCGAGAAAACACTTCAGTAGAGTCAGGTGAGCAACAGCAGTGACATAGCCAGGTCTTGGCCTTGGCTTGAGTCAGCAGGAAGGACACAGAGGGACACCGGGAGAAGTCCTCAACTGTGCCTCCCTCAGGGAAGCAAGATCCATGAAAGACCAAGACCCACAAGCATTGCACAGCTAGCTGTACCAGCAAGCCAAGCTCTATCTCAGTCACTCCACAGAGTCCTATTTATCCCCTCCAAACATCACGTGTCCTCCATGTACCTTGCCTCTGCATGGCTCTTGTCTCGGCACGTGCATCCAATCAGCCTGAGTCTGCGAGAAACTGCAGTACGTTGCCAGAAGTGTTTGGGCGTGGTTCTCTGTATGGAGTCCTGACAAATGGAGTTCAACTACATAATGTAAGGCAGACCAATACATGCATGTCCTTAGCCAAGAATCCTTCGTCACCTGTCCTTTTTCATGTGTTTGCTTTAGCAGAACATGCTCTCTCCTGTGTCTGCTTCAGCGACATATTCCTTCACAAGTCTGCCTTAGCCTTTCACACGTGTGTCCACCCTAACACCTACGTTCCTTCACATGGTTGTCCCAAGAGCCCTTAACTTTACACTTCAATTCACCCTCCTGTCTTTAGAGAGCTGGAATGACCAGCAGGAGGCCCCTCACTTTCTCGTGCCTGAGACTTCTACTGGGAATCGAATCTTTGATAGCTGTGTTGCTAGATCAAAATATTAAGCAGGCAGCCAAGGGAACGCTCTTCTGCACATTACACATAGCTTAGTGATCTTGAGCCGGGCACAGATGCACACTGAGTGTTAGAGACAGTGGAAAACTAACAGAGGGCTGCATTTGAACTCGAGAGCCTGGGGTTCTTCATCCTTCTGGAATCTTTCTTTTGTACAGAGAAACCTCTCTGATGAGTCCTGAGCGCTGTATTCGTCTATGGGTAGAGATACACATTTAGACAGCAATTTGGTATTTATATGCAGTTCTTGTCCAGATTTCTAGCACCAGTCATGCAGTTTCTCCTTTGGATTGGGCCTTAAATCCCAAGAGTGGTTGGTTATTTCCTATAACATTCACACCACTGCTGTATCCACGATTGCGTCTGCCCGCACATATTTCTAAATTTAGATTCTATTTATTCATTTCATCTATATGAGTGGCTCTATCTGCATGTACACCTGAATGCCAGAAGAAGGCATCCGAGTCCAGGATAGTATGAGATACCATGTGGTTGCTGGGAATTGAACTCAGGACCTCCAGAAGAACAGACCAGTTAACAGACCTCTTAACCATCGAGCCATCTCTCCAGCCCCTCAGTAGTGCATCTTGTTCAGCCAAAGGATATCATACTTTTCAAGGTTCCCAAACTGGGTATGAATTGGTGATGCCTCTTCTCCCCAAAGACTTCACAACACCTTCCAGTACTGTGACAGTTAGTGAGTAGGGGGAAATTTACTGGTCAGTCCAAGATTGATTTCTCCATGTCCTGTAGCCAGGGTGCGATGTCTTCAGCCATAGGGTTTTACCATTTGAGTTCTGATGAATCACAAGGAACAATGACAAGAGCTGGCACTATCTTGTGTGCCTTTGGGACACTCCTGATGAACAAGTCTAGGGGGGCAGTAGCTCACACCTGGCCCTAGGCTTTGTATTTACCAATCTATGGTTTCTTGGAGAGCATCATTCCCCCATGTAGAATAATTTAAGTCATTCATTCACATAAACATATGCATATACATCATATACATATACACATACACAAATACATACATAATATATATATATATATATATATATATATATATATATATATATATATTCCAATGCCTGCTATGGACTCTTCACTCTTAGGGATTCTTGACCCACAGTTCTGCTTGCCTTCAACTCTTTCCCCCTCTGGACACCATGGCCCAACAGTATACTCAAAAGAGTTTAATATTTAGCTCTCCAGAGAAGTGAGAGAAGCAGTCATGTGCCCACTTTTTATGGCAAAAAAAAAAAAACAAAAAAACAAAAACAAAAATTCCGGCTCATTAAATTTTCAGCAGCCAGATTGTGTCCTTGAAAGCAAAGTTGGGGATAGCTGGACCTAGCCACCTTTAGCCCACCCCTGTGTGTAGCTAGCCAGCTGCTCCTTCTCTTCCCAAGGATTTGGTAAAGTCCAGGAATCAGTCACTCTTTTCGTTTATCTTTGCTTTGGTTCCTTTGTCACAGTCTTTTTGCTGATTCTTCTTGTTGTATTAGTTGAGAAAGGTTTTGATATTGTCCAGGCTACCCTTGAACTCATGATCTTCTACCTTAGCCTCCTAAGTACGGGTGTTATAGGCATTTCCCCATTATATCTTATGAAAAAAAAAAAAGAGTTGTAAATTCAGGTGAATTAAACAACAAGAAAACTCCACTGTCACTGCCCCATCCTGGGAACCTTCTGCATCTAGCTGTGGAGACTCTAAGCCCCCTCCTCCAAGCCCCTCCCCCCAGGGTATTTAACCCAGGACCCCCTGCATGCTTGCCTGGTGCCCTGGCACTGGGTTTCGACTCCCAGCAATGTTCCTTGTCTTCCTAACTGAAGAGACTCCATATGGTCCACACAGACACACATAGCGCTTTTCCATGATTACTCGAGAACAGTGCTAATATGCAAGCCTCTTCTTGTGGGAGCAGCTGAGATCTGCATCTATGGAAACAAAGATGATTCCTCCAGCCTCTTTTCTGTTTAAACTGTGGGAAGCGCAAGCCAGCCAGCGTTGGATGACAGAGTCAGGCAGCTGTGTGAAGAACTGCACTTTAAATGCGAACAGCACCAAGGCACATTCCTCAGCTTAATCAGCTACTGTTCAGTTATTATTGCTTCCCCAAAACAAGTTCTTTCTGAATATCTGTGTGTATAGAAGGTCCCGTTATGCTTTGAGTCTCTGTTTCCGGGATCAAACACTACCAAAGGCCAAGTGACATTTTTTTTTTTTTGGCTTATGGGTTTCAGTCCATCATTGCAGGAATCTAAGGCAGGGGCTGAAGCAAAGACGGTGGAGGAACTCTGCTTACTGGATGGCTGGCTCAGTCTGCTTTCTCATATACCTCCTGACCACCTGCCCAGCAGATAGAACCACCCACAGTGGTCTGGACCATATCCTATGAACTATTCATCAAGAAAACTCCCTACAGGCCAATCGGATGGAGGCCATCCCTCAGACAAGGTTCCCTTTGCCCAGGTGTTTTTTATTACGTTGACAAAAACTAACCAGCAACAGTACCTACCATGTGTGGGGATGGCTATGAGGTTGGCCACTATGAAACGTCAGACATAGCATTTCCTGGCACCAACCACTGGGCTAAGCCATTTTCATACCTACTGTGTGGTTTAGTCTCCATAATAAGCTGGTACACAGAATTAGTTTCATCATCATCCTAGAAGGACACATGTTTAGGACCAAGTCCATCTCTTCATCTGAGTCCCATCACATTCCTCTCCCAGTACAGACAATAAGACTCATTTGTCACTTACCCATGTTGCAGGAAGCTGGATGTCCTTTATTAAGAGCCAGTATGGTCCATTCCTGGGGGAGGCTTTCTTCCTATTTTGCTGCTGTCCATCGTGCCACATCTTTTGAGTGGCTGAGTTTGGGAGGAGCTGCTGAGTGCTGCCTGGCTCTGACTTCTCTTCCTCTGACCCTATCAGATTAGGGCCAAACTTTTATGATTTCATGCAATTTTATTTACCTTCTGGTTTAGCTACTTCTCTGTGACTGTGATAAAACAAAACAACAGCAAACTCTGATAAAAATCAAGTTATGGAAAAAAGGGTTTATTTTAACTTATGATCCAGAGGGGACAACACTCTACCATGGTTGAACAGGCCCAGCAGCAGAAGCATGAAGCCAGTAATTCGGAAGCAGATGGATCACATCTTATCTACACATAGGAAGCTGAGAGAGATAGACAGAGAAAAAGACACAGAGACAGAGGAGACACAGAGAGAGACAGAGACAGAGAAAGAGGCACAGAGACAAACTAAAAAAGATACACAAAGAAAAAGACTCAGAGAAACACAAAGAGAGACAGAGACACCGAGAGACACACAGAGGGACACAGAGAGGGAAGGTGGTGGAGGAGAGGGGACAGGCTACAAAGTTTCAAGGCCCACTCCCAGTGACATAGTCCCTCCAGCAAGGCTCCTTCCCTACAGGTCCCGTACCCTGACATGACATAACAGCGCCACCAACCGAGATCAAGTGCTCAAACACAGGAGCCTATGGGGGACATTTCATCTCCAAAGCACAGCCTCTCCTGAAGATCCTGTTCTCAGTTAGGGAGACCCTCGCATGCAGCCACACTGTGGGACAGGCCTTCAACACAGGGTCTTTGGGAGGACGCAGTTCTTCACACAGTATCCTCAAATGTTCCCCCTCCTGTTCAGTGTTTCCAACTTGATAGTTATCTGGGGTTACACCTCAGAACCCGTTTCCACCCTCTGTCACCACATCACAGCGGATTCTAGTAAGAAAGCTGGCAGGTTTTAATCTCGTGTTGACAGATGTCGGGGGTAAAGGCAGTGTCCTTGTTAGCACCTCAATGCCAGACTGAAAGTGCCGTGGGATAAGCCATTCAGTTTATGTGGAATGCGGGAAAAGCATAGGCCGCAGGGATGGAAAGCCCGCTCAGAGGATGGAAGGACTAGAGTGGTGTCTGGGAGAACTTGGTAGGTGATGAGGGGGTGACCAGTCTTGAGTGCTACCGCCACACACAACTCTATGCATATGTCCAAGCTTGAAATATACTAGTAGAAAGCCTTTTTTTAAAGTATGGGGGTTTTAACCAGGCCCTGGGATTCCCTAATATGCCTGTGATATCATAGAAAGTCCGTGATCCGCAAGTGACAGCCACCCTCTACCCACTGGCCGTCCTGTACAGACTTTGCACGACTTTTATTGAACCATATTCAAGTAGCCAGTTGGTTCAATACAGTTCTTACTTTCCAAACCTTCATTCTTTTTCATTCTTTTTTTTTTTTTTTTTTTTTTTTTTTGGTTTTTTTGAGACAGGGTTTTTCTGTGTAGCCCTGGCTGTCCTGGAACTCACTTTGTAGACCAGGCTNAGGCTGGCCTCGAACTCAGAAATCCGCCTGCCTCTGCCTCTGCTTCCCGAGTGCTGGGATTAAAGGCGTGCGCCACCATGCCCGGCCCTTCATTCATTTTTGTATCCAGGCAACAGGAGTAGAACTGGGCCGTTTCTTTTACAGCAAAAGACTTATTGCATGATGCTGGTTCAGGATCAGTGTGAGCTTGGGCTTCCGGAGTAAATACTGTTTTGTGTTAAATGTCAGGTGACATTTCTTCGGTGACACAGTGTGGATTAGAATCTGATGCTTTTTGATTAATGATGGCATCTTGTTGAGATAAACACATCACGAAGTGAAAAATATCCCAAGCCAAATGTGCACACCAGGGGCTGGAGAGCCAGCTCACAACTGTCTAGAACTCCGGACATAGGGGGAGGGACTCTGATGCCCTCTGCTGGCCTCTGTGAGCACTGCACCTATATGGCTCAGACATAGATGCCATATACACAAAACAAAACAACGAAACAAAAACAGCATAACGAACCAGAAAACAACAACAAAAAAAATGCAACCAAACAATAACAACAAGAAACAAATCAACCCACTCACACACATACAATAAAAATTAAGGGAAAATATATCAGGTCTTTGTCATCTTGATTGTCAACATAACGGGAATCAGCTAGGAGGCAGACCTCCTGGCTCGTCTTTGAGAGCGTTTCTAGAAAGGCTTAACTGAGTTGGAGCAGCATAAATCTATGGTCTGGGGTTATGGATTTAATTTTTAAAAATCAGAAAGCAAGAAGAGCAACAGCATCCTCTCTCTGTGAGCTTTCCGAGTACTGATGTAATGTGATTACATCACATCCTTCGTCTGTGCTTCCTCTGATATGACGTACTGTACCTCCAAACTGTGGGTCAGAACAAACCCTTCCTTCCTCGAGTCGCACTTGTTGGGTGATTTTCCCATAGCCTTAACACAAGTCACTAAGGCAGCACGGAATACAACTAACACGTCGGAGCAGCGCACTCCACCCACTACAGAGGAACAGATATTTATGCTCATGGTGATACGGTCACTCGGGAACTGGTCACACCCAGTGCTCACCATCATGAGAAAGTATCATATTGCATTATCACTAGCCTGGGGAATGATCAGAATTCAGACTTTAAAGCACGGTTTCTACAGAGGCATGCATTACTTTCGTATTATAAAACTGGAGATTGCCAGGAGGTGGTGCATGCTGTTAATCCCAGCCCATGGGAAGGCAGATATCTGTGAGTTTGAGACCAGCCTGGTCAATACAGTGAGTTCCAGGATAGCCAAATCTATACAGAGAAACCCTGTGTCTTAGGGTTCTACTGCTGTGAAGAGACACCATGACTAAAGCAACTCTTATAAAGGCAAACATTTAATTGGGGCTGGACTACAGTTTCAGAGGCTTAGTCCATTATCAACATAGCAGGAAGCATGGCAGCTGCAGGCAGACATGGTGTCAGAGTGGGTGAGAGTTCTACATCTTGAAGGAGACTCTGATTCCGCACTGGGTGGAACTTGAGCATATATGAGATCTCAAAACCCACCTCCAGCAGTGACACACTTCCTCTATCAAGGCCACACCTCCTCCAATAAGGTTATACCTCTTGGCGGTGCCACTTCCCATAGGCCAAGCACATTCAAACCACCACCACATCCTGTCTCAAAACAAAAGCAAAATAAACCAAAACCAAAACCAAAACAAACAAACAAAAGGCCAAAAACAAACCAAGAACCAAAAAGCAAAACTAAAAACCCCAAATAAACCCACTCCCCTAAATTAAACTGAATAAAACTGAAGATTACTAATCTGGTCCATTCCAAGCTATGTACCTTTTGTAGCACTTAACAGAAGTGCTGTTTGCAACTGTGTTAGGTCCTGTGATCTCAGGAGCATGCTCACCATCGAATGAAGTGTGCATTTGCCTGGGTCCTTCACATCTTCACACTCATTCAGCCACACATACACTTCTAAAATAACGATTGAGCATAGGGTACAATAACATTGTCTTAAGTCAGTCCTGCAAGGCTGGGGAGCGCAGTCCTGTTTGGAAGGAGAAAGTAGAGTAGGAAGCTTGGGAAGTTTCCAGCCAATATCTGCTCCAGTCCTCCAGAGCTGACCCAGAAGTAAGTCACCAGCCAAAAATATGTTTCCTATTATCCGTGTGTGCACTGTCAACAGCTTCTATTCGGAAGGCTCAGCTGGGGTGGGAAGGTGTCTTTCGCACTGAGCGTCTGCGGTCAGGCTCTGGGAGGACAGCCTCAGTCTTTTTCTGCGACGTCATCACTTTCTCAGTGACAGTAGAAAGCCAGGGCTAACATGTGGCTGCATGAGGGTGCTTGAGGGGACTGCCCCTTCAGCTGAGGCAGCATCTAAAGTCACAAGATCTCCCTTGTCTTGCTAAACCCACAAACATACAAAGCTGGCCCGTGGGTATGACCCTGAGAGAGTGGAAAGTAGAGATTTGTGGTCACATGGGTACAACAATGAGAATAAACATTTATTTAGGGTGTTTTTTTTACATCGTGTATTTATGGTGTTTCAAAGCAAACTCTGTGGAGACCGTTGAGCCCTGAATTGCAGAGACGAGATGCCACCCCTGCCATGAACACCAAGTCCAAACATACTTATGTGGTGTCCATTTCGACTCTGGGTTCTTCCGCGCTGTAACTTTTACAACTTGAGTCAATGCATAGCTCTTAAGTTGTATTACGCTCTCATACCCTGACCCAAATTAATGAATGCACACATGTGTGTGTATTGTGCTAATCATTTGCTAACAAAGCCAAGAGGTGGAAAACAACCTTATACAACAAATCTGCAAAACAAAACAAAACAAAAAACCAACCCTGTGACTATAGCTTTAAAATGCCTGTTTGCAGTGATGTTAGCTATTCTCGATCCGTTGAGGTCGATGAAGTTATTTCCTACCTTGTAAGAGTCTACTGGAGGCTTCCGTAAAGTACCCCTGATTCCTCCCTCACACCATATTGTCTGTGCTGCTCAACAGATACAGAGCAAAACTCTTGTTAGAAACAGGTACAACTAACAGGTCACAGATTCAGACTCATGCAACCGACAGGTTACAGACAAGCGGTGACCACAAACTACGTACAGACAGGAGCTATAGGGAGAAGAGTAGTGAGTTCACATTTGGACTGTCTTTTGGCCAAACTTCTCTAGAAGGAAGGGACTTCATTTCCATTGATGACATTGATAATGGGACATTGATAAATTCTCCGAGGCTATCTTTAGTGTGCCACTTACACACATGACAACATTTCCATACATATAATATTCCCTTTATCCATCCATCTGTTGCCAGACACTCAGGATCATTCTGCAACCTGGTTGCCACCATGAGTAGTGAGTCCTACCCGCTCCTAATGGAGTGGGGGTGGCTCCCCATTTTCCTCCTTTTGGACTGGGGCGTGAGATGACTGGAGCTGGGTTTCTTGTCTTATATTTTGAAGTGAGATCTACATATTAAGAGGCAGGTGGATTTCTGAGTTCGAGGCCAGCCTGGTCTACAAAGTGAGTTTCAGGACAGCCAGAGCTATATACAGAAACCCTGTCTCGAAAAGAACCAAAAAAACCAAAAAAAAAAAAAAAAAAGATTGGAACAGAAGCAAAAGCAAAACACAAAAAAGCAGTTGAATGCACACAACAAAGATATACATACATATATAATTTATATTTATATACATAATTATATATTTATATTACATATATGAGTGCTCTATCTACATGTATACTTGCATGCCAGAAGAAAGCACCAGATCCCATTATAGATGCTTATGAACCACCATGTGGTTGCTGGGAATTGAACTCATGACCTCTGGATGAGAAGCCAGTGCTCTTAGCCACTGCACCATTTCTTGAGCCCTGGAAAGAAATATCTTAACACTAGTCACTCTGATGGTATTTTTCAGCCCCTTTCAGCCAATCCTCACAATAATGGCCAGTGCTTAGAACACTGTCTACCCTACAGCTGCTTCATCGAGGGAAACTTTGACACCGACTAACTGATAACCTGTTGTGTGATTGATCATGATTGTCAGCTGGGGCGGGGGGAGTGGGAATCACATGGATGACAAATCTCTGAGCATGCCTAGGAGGAAGTTTCTAGGCTGGGTTACATGAGGTAGAAAGACCAAACTTAGATGTGGGCTGGTGACCTGGACTGAGTAAAAAGCCGAAAGTCGAAAGTCGCCTGAGCTCCTTGATCTCACTCTGCTTCCTGACTGGGAACACAATGTGACCCGCTCCCTCATGCTCCTGCTGCGATGGCATCCTCACTGTGAGGGACCGGTACCTTCAGACTGTGAGCCAAAGTAAACTCCTCCTCCCTCAAGCTGCTCTCTGGGGCCATTTTGTCACAGCAGTGAAAGAAATAGTTCGCCCACAAAGATTACTGCTATTTTACAATTACGGAAAGTCAGTCCAAATTCATATATATATGTGAGCCATTGGTTTGATCTTGGCTTATTCGCTATCACATCCATGCTCCTGTTTTAATAGAATATCTTTTACTTACTCTTTGACAAGTGCATACATGTAATCAAAGCATTTTGATTATATGCACTCCAACTCCCCTCTCCCCTGTCCCCAGGAACCCTAGACACAATCCTTCCCCCATTATGTCCTCTCCTTTAAAAAGAATAGTTATTTATTTATTTGTTTATTTTATATGAGTACACTGTCACTCTCTTCAGACACACCAGAAGAAGGCATTGGATCCCATTACAGATGGTTGTGAGCTACCATGTGGTTGCCTGGAATTGAACTCAGGATCTTTGGAAAAACAGTCAGTGCTCTTAACCACTGAGCCATCT
>NC_034609.1:37305991-37328156 GCF_900095145.1 Mus pahari | reverse complement strand
TTGTGTGTGTATGTGTATATGTATGTATATGTATGTGTGTGTATATGTATATATGTGTATGTTTGTGTGTATTTGTGTGTGTATGTGTGTGTGTATGTGTGTGTGTGTGTGTGTGTGTGTGCGTGTGTGTGTGAATGCTAATCTGTTTCTATGCTAGTCTGGGAGTCAGTTCTTTCCTTCCTGAAGATCAAACTCAGGTGGTAAAGCTTGGTAGCAGGCCCCTTTACCTATGAGCTGTCGCTGTTGGCCCACATGAGTTTACGTCTGTGTCATTTTAAGTAGCCAGAGGAGAAAGAACACGAGACCAAGAACTCCCCACCCTCATCCTCATAGTTCATAGAGCATTTACTGCTCGGCTAGTCCTGGATTCTGACCCTCCTGCTTTCTGATGTCAAAACAAAATACCATGCTTTTTATGAGTTTTGGGTGATTTCAGGTAATAATTTTTGTTTGTTTTTAAATGACTTTATAAAAAAACTACACACATCAAAGGCACTTCATATGATCCTACAGTTTTTTATTCTATACATTTTTAATGGTAGTTCTAACTGTGAAATTTAAAGGCCCAGGCTGGATATCTTTTTATTTTTTTTACCGGAAAGTTTAGACATCTCCAACCAGATCCACTAGGGGGAGACATTTAGTAGCGTTAAGACTTGTTGGGCCAGCAAGGCTGTTTTAATTTTGCAGAAATTGTCATAAACAAGGGATAGTTAGCAAAGATCAGATGTTTGTATGCTGGGTGGCTTGCTGTGCGTTTGGGACGCTTTTTTCTACATAGGTGTTAAGGAACGTTCTACGAGAATATGGTTGACTTGGGTTCTGGTGGGTGTAGCCTAGCCTGTGAGCTTGGGTAGCTCCCCAAAGCAAGGCTGCATAGGTTTATTCAAAAACCACTCAACTCCCAGGCTGCACAAAAGAAAGAGATGTTTAGAAAGTTTCCCTGGGCTCCCAGACACCTCTGGGATGCCACGGGCCTAGCAGGACTGGGGTACAGATGCCCTGAGAGGTTGAAAGATGTACCTGAGCAGGGCTGATGTGAGGTTATATAAATAATATATAGAGTATTAAAGTATCAAAATTGAACCCGGTATTTTTATATACTAACAAAACATAATTAAGCATAAGTTAAAATAAATCAACATATATGATATTATATAAGACAATGGTTTATTGAAACAAAAGACAATACTATTACAATCTAACCAGATACAGGGGCCTCCCACAGGCTTTGAGGCTGAGGCCTGTCCCTTGGATTTTCAAGTGCTATGGAGGTGTGTTCAAGGAGAAGCTCATGGCTGCAAATGGTTTTTTTCCTCCTTGATAAAAAAATAAAGAGGCCTGAAAGGAAACAACTTTCTCCTATTAGCTCAGTTATTGTTTATTTAATGTGTGTGTGTGTGTGTGTGTGTGTGTGTGTGTATGTGTTTTGCCCATGCCATGAAGGAGATCAGAGGACAACTTTTCAGGAGTCAGTTGTCTTCTTCTTCTACCATGTGGGGCCTGAGGTATCAAACTCAGGTCGTCGGGCTTCAGGGCAAGCACCTTTATTGGATGAGCCACCACATTGCTTATTGACTCCTGTATTTAATGTTGTACCAGTTAGCAGCCATTCCTCCTGCTATTCACTTCTTTGCAGAGTGCTATCCTCGGAGCAGAGCATCTGCCATCTTATGAGTCTAGGTGGTCCATCCGATAGATGACTGTGAGCATCCACTTCTGTATTTGCCAGGCACTGGTGTAGCCTCACAAGAGAGAGCTATGTCAGTGTCCTGTCAGCAGAATCTTTCTGGCGTATGCGATAGTGTCTGGGTTTGGTGGTTGTTTGTGGGATGGATCCCTGGGTGGGGCAGTCTCTGGGTGGTCCTTCCTTCCGTCTCAGCTCCAAACTTTGTCTCTGTAACTCCTTCCATGGGTATTTTGTTCATCGTTCTAAGAAGGAGCAAAGTACACAGGGTCCCTAATGAGGGAGCTAGACAAAGTACCCAAGTAGCTAAAGGGGTCTCTAACACTATAGGAGGAACAACAATATGAACTAACCAGTACCCCCCCCCCCCGAGCCCTGTCTCTAGTTACATATGTAGCAGAGGATGGCCTAGTCGGCCACCAGTGGGAGGAGAGGCCCTTGGTCTTGTGAAGATTATATGCCCCAGTACAGGGGAATGCCAGGGCCAGGAAGCAGGAGTGGGTAGGTTGGGGAGCAGGGCAGGGGGAGGGTATAGGGAGCTTTGGGGATAGCATTTGAAATGTAAAGGAAGAAAATATCTAATTTAAAAAAAAGATGAAAAAAAAAATAAGCCCAGGTGTGTCTGCTTGGCAAAGATTGTCAGAGCTGAGCCTGTTGACAGTTGACATTCATTCTCTCAGAGATGGAAGAGGCAGGATGGGTCATTAGACCCTCATTGCTCATCTAGCTCCCCACCCCCAACCCCCAGTCTATTGTACAAAATTCTGCCCTAGCTGCACAGACCCTCGGGGGGCTTTGAGAGGAGCTAGAGCACAGTTTGGGGGAAGATGAGGAGAAGGGGCTCCGTCTATGTGGCATCATCCATTCACTGCAAAGTGCAGCTGCTTGGGGGTCCCCCCACAGTCCTGTAAGCAACCCCTCACCAGTACTCTGCAATGAAACATAAGAAACTCCTTGCTCCTCCCTCAGAAAGAACTCTGGTTTGTCAGTGGACCCTTCGAGAGCTGGGTAAAGGTTGCCTAATCCTCCTTCTCCCTCAGGGGAGAAATTCCTCAAAACATCATCCAAACGAACCCTACGTACAGCGAGTGGGATTCTTCTAACACGTGTGTTAACATGTGGACACCATCTTCCAGAAAGCTCTCCCTCTTCGGCCAAGAGTAGGGAAAACATGGGTCTATCCCAAAGGATGCCTTGCTGCCTGAATAGCAGGCTGAATTTTCCTATTCACTTTCTTAAATTATTACCTCTAGTAGGCTGGGCTAGCTTTGGATAACCCTGAACTCTTGGGTCCTGGGATTATAGGCATGGGCCGTCATACTAAGTTTATACAAAGTGGGGGGTTGAATCCAGGGCTTCTGTGTGTGCTGCCAACTGAGCTGCCTCTTCAGGAATGTTTTCTCTGTCCTGATGTCAACCAGTAATGCACACGTCTCCGGGAGCTCTGAGCCTTCTGTTCCCTGTGTGCCTCAGATCATTTTGCCACAGTCTTAACCATTTTTGTGGTCTATCTCTTGCTCCGCAGCTTAGACGCCACCGAGGTAGCAGTGTAAATTCTTATCTGCCGTTGTGTCTTGCCTGAGGATGGATGCTGTCATCTGGCCTCTGCCTCGGCAGTCTCAGATCCCCGTTGACATAAACAAGTCCATCCCCCTGCTTCTGTGCTATACTGTGATCTTTCTCAAGGTTCCCAAGATCCCACGCTCACCCAAGGGGTTGCGCAAATTGTAAGTGTCTGAGCTGGGACATAGATTCAGACATCTGGCTTCTGAAGTGAGGGTTATGATCACATAGGTCATCTTTTCTGGAGGCAGACATCGAACCCTTGATCTTTGGCAAAAAGGGTGTTGCAGGGGTATTAACAACCCAAATGGGTCCAACACTTCCCAGGAACAAAGCTGAGTATGTATTTAGCTAGTCACCACACATTTAGCCAACCCAGATGCTGTCTGTTAGTTGAGGTAAAAGAGCACCCTTTAACTGGATTCAAATACAGTGAGTGAGAAGCTCAAGGGGTAGGCTGGCTGGTGGTAAGGCTGGATTCAATGTCCAGTGGACCTCTGTATCTCATCCCTGCCCCCTGTGTACGGTTTTCCATTCTTGGGCAGATCTTCCCTACTTCCTAGTAGAGATGCCATATAGTAGAACCGTTTGCTCCCAGACATTAATACACAGACTGTTCTTTTGACCGTTGTACATCGCCAAGGACTGGAACTAAATCTCGCTGACCCAGTTTGGGTCATGCGAACCAGTCATTGTGGCCAGGCGGATGGGTTGTACTGATTGCCTCAGCCTATATCACGTGTCCACTGCTAAAATAAGGATGAGATTAACCTCCTCTAGAACAAAAGGGCACAGATTGAAGTGGATCCATTGGCAAATGACTGGTGTGACCAGCAAAGAATAAAGCGGCCGATAGAATCAGGGTGGATGAGAGCAAAAGGTCCAGTTTCTCTGTCATTATGATAGGCTTTGTATTGCGTGGGATGAAGGGATATTGAAGATGTTCTGGGCTGGGAAGATGGCTTACTGGGCAAAGTGCTTGCTATGCAAATATGAGTGTCTGAGACCCAGGTAAAAGTTGAGCACCCCAGTACTAGTGAGGCAGAGACAGGCAGAACCTGTCTCAGAAGGGCTTGCTGGCTAGCCAGCCTAGCAGAAATAGTGAGGTCCAGATTCAGTGAGAGGCTACGATTCAAAAAGTGAGACCAATATAAGAAGACACACAATATCGACTTCTGGACTCCACACACGAACATGGACATACAAGACACATGTATGCCCACTCTCATGGTCCCTGCTCTGGGAAGTTTTGCTTTCACAGATGTAGAAGTCAGGTAGGAGGGAACAGAAACGTGAGACAACTAGAGAAGAGTGAAGGATGAACACGGTGTAATGGGGGGAATTTTGAGACTGGAGTGGAGTCATTAGGAGTGATCATGGACAAGGATGGTCTTGAGGGAACGTGTGGAAAGGGCAAGTGACTGCCAGGGGGAAGATTCTGGCCTCGGAGGTTTTTGCTCCCTTGTGCCACACCTGTGAGATGGTTTTCAGCCTTACGGAAGAGACTTTGGTGGTGGAACGAAGCCTGCCCATCAGATGACAGTTGGTACCAACAAGCACAACAGTATGTGACAATTTAGCGTGGTTGTTCATATTTCATATTCCAGTGGTTTATCAGTCTGTCAAGGCTATTTCTGATCAGAAATCATGGCCTTGGAGACTCATGTCTGATGGACCTTGAGGGTCTGCTCTCTAAGATTACTCATGAGGACCATGAATTTAAAAAACAAAATCTACTTCCTCTTTCATCTTTTAGTGACTTGGGACGCTTAGCATCCAGAGTTGCCGGCCCAGCACCTTTCTGGTGTCCTGGGATTAGAGAAATATGAAAGGAATTTGTATTGTTGAATAATTTTGGGTAATGTGAGCTGTGTAGTTATGGGAGAGAAGAAAAATAGATCTAGCATCCTGTGCCCTGTGCCCTAGACATCTCTCCAACTCAAGATGCCCTTTGAATTGGAATCACGGTTATCCTGATGGCCATGTGTGGTCCAGGAAGTGGGATGCCTGACTTCAGAAAGCCAGACACATCACAGAGGTGATCTTTAATAGAACTCTTTGTTGAACAATGATTTTTACCCCAGAATGTGATCACAGCTGGTTTATTTTAGCAAATGTAGCAATCCAGGCGATTAAAGCCATATTCCTTTGTGGCTATTTATTTTCACAAAGTAGTCTCAGTGTATTGTCATGAAAGAATTCTTTGAGACTTTGCAAAGTTAAAACAAAATGTAGCTTCCTCCCAGTCCCTCTCTAAAATAGTCCCATCTGCTCCGTCAAGCTATCTTTACTGTCACAAAAAGATGTTAACAAGTAGAGGAGGTGAATTCCATCGGGGGAGGTGAGGTTGGTTATCCAGTCTATTAGAAAAGAATTACAGTAGATCAGAATCCACCAGAAGGAAGAGGTCCCATTTCATTTAGCAGGAACACAAGTAATTTTAATGCTGGGGGCCAGCGAGATGGTTCAGTGGTTCAAGGTGCTTGCTGACAAGCCTGAAAGCTGGAGCTCTAGTCCCAGATCCTGGGACCAGCAAGAACGAGGGAAAAAAACCCGACTCTCTCAAGTAGCCTCTTTCTTTCACATGTGCTTGGTGGGACTTCTCTTGCTCCCAGCCCAAACAATAAACCAATGTAATTAAAATTTAAAAATAGGTTTTTTTTTTTAAAAAAAAAATAGGAAAGCTAATATGGAGATCTTATATTGTCACAAAATTAAATCAATATTTCTTGGTTATGGAAATGTATAAGAAGAAAGGATTTGATGTCTCTGGTGTGCAATGATTCTATTCACTTATTCAACTGATATTTACAGTGCTGCCAGCTTGTGCCAGGAATGGTGACGAAAAGAGACTCAGCTTTTGAATTTGCTCAGTTTGTATTGTTTTGGGCAATACAGAAAAGGGACAACCAAGTAATAAAAAGAACAGAAGAACGGAAGGCTCTAGAATGTGCTAGCAAGGAGTAAGGAAGGGACTGAGATTTGAGAAGGTGAATGCCTCAGTTAAACTATGCAGCCATCGATGCTTCTTTTTGAAAGCTAAAAGCAAAAGATGATTCTTTAAAAAAATTAAAGGCTTATTTTATTTTTAATTTTGTGTATTTATGTGTATATGTATGTGTATATGTGTGTATCTGTGTGTATATCTGTGTTGTATATGTGTGTATGTGTGTGTATGTGTATATGTGTGTATCTGTGTGTATGTGTGTGTATGTGTGTATGCATGTGTATGTGTATGTGTATATGTGTGTGTATGTGTATATATGTGTGTGTATGTGTGCATGCATGTGTGCATATTAGTGTAGGTGCCTGCAGAAGCCAGGAATATTGGAAGTTCTGGACAAAGCTGGAGTTAGAAGAGACTGTGCACTTCCCTCCATGAATACTTGGAACCCAAGAGTACATGCTCTTAATTCCTGAGCCAACTCTTCAGACCCTAAAGAATGATTTTTAAGGAAGTATTCCTTTGAAATGGAATGTTTCGTGTAAATAGGGGGAAAGAGTATCTCATGCAAGAAGAAATTGCTTACATACAGGCTCAGCATAGGGAAGATCTTGACATGTTTGCAGAACAACAGGGTGAGTAACTTTGAACCCGGCGAGGCAAGTGTGGGTGGAACATCAATATTAAGGTTGAAATGTGATTATCCTGTTGTATCTGAGATTACACTAGCATGATCGAAGCCACTTCTCCAGGACAGGGTGTGTCCCTTTTAGCAACACCGAGGAAGGGTACAGTGGGTGAGTGAAGGGGAGGTAGTAACAATGCTTTAAGATGACAGCAGTTGTGAATCTGTCTTCTGTGGGGCTCCTAACAGTGGGGACAGGATGCTGTCTCTGGCTCTTTTGCCTGCTTTTGGGACCTTTTAACTTATACTGGGTTGCCTTGTCCGACCTTAATATGTGGGGAGGCTCCTCATCTTACTGCAACTTGATAGGTTGATATCCATGGGAGGCCTGCCCTTTTCTAAAGAGAAAGGGAGGAGGAGTAGTTGGGGGAACAAAGGGGAGGTGGGAGGAGTGGGAGGAGAGGGAGGAGGGCAAACTGACAGAAGGATGTAAAAAAACAGAAACCAACAAAATCAAAACAAGATGGCAGCCTGTTACAGCAGTGGTTTAGTGTCTGTTAAGCATAATGAGTATAAACCCAAACTGCTAACAACAGAGGCAGAAGACATATAAGAGGCTGGAGAAATGGCTTCAGCTTAAACCATTCAGGCTAACCAAGAACCAGTCTGAGAAAGCCTGGGCAGTTCTTTCTGAGCTTATCCTTAAACTGGAGTTCCCTGATTTTTCACAGCCAGTCTCCAGGGAAGTCTTCCAGAGGAAGAACTTCTGCTCTTGTTCTTTCCTAGGAGTTGGGCCTGAGGAAGGAGTAGGCAATCCTGGTGATGACTGTGGTGGGAATCAGAGAGGAGGAGGAGGGGGAAGGAGGAGGGGGGAGGAGGAGCAGGAGAAAGGGAGAGGAGGAAGGAAGAAGAGGCTGGAGGAGCAAGGAGGCAGAGCAAGTAGGGAGGAGGGACAGGAGGAAAGAGGATGAGGAGTGGGGGGAGGGGGAAGAGGAGTGGGGAGGAGGAGGGAGAGAAGGAGGGAGGAGAAAAGAGGAGGAGCAAGTAAGAGGAGGAAGGATGAGGAGTGGGAGGAGGAGGGAGGATGAGGAACAAGAGGACGGTGAGGAGGGAGGAGGGAAAAGGAGAAGGAGGGAGGGTAAGGAGCAGGAAGAGAGAGAGAGAAGGAAGGGAGAGGAGGAAGGAGGAGGATAGAGGAGGAGCAAGTGGGAGGAGGGGAGGAGGGAGAGAACGGGTGTCTATCTCTGTCAACTTTCCCTCTGTCTAGTCCCTAAAACAAGTCAGGTTACTCTTTTAATACACATGGGCTATCAAGAATCACTTAAAATATCAGCACCCGATTCCCTATGTCTATTGGGTTCTGTTTCATGGAGCACCTGTCCATGACAGTAACATGGAAATTTACTGTGAGTGGCACACCAGTTGTCTCCCTAAGGAGTTTAAACATATTAGGAATCACTATTCTACATTATACACAAATATTGTGATTACTAAAAGCAGAGACAGATTTTTAGAGAGAAATTAAATCAGGTTCAGAATTATTGATGAGATCTGGGTGACAGGTGGGAAAGCTGGAAGGACTCTTGGACAGACAGAATATTGTCACTGGGCAGGAAGAATTTGTTATATTCTTTGTTATATTGCCTGGGTTGAGAGGTCCGGTTACATCCCATCCACAAAAGGGCCCGAAAGACATAGCCAAAGTGAGATGATGGAATATTGATTTTAAAGGCTTCATGGCCGAATACGATACAAAAGCTTGATGTTCCACACTTAGCAGAATGCTGGCCCAGAAAAGAAGGTAAACCTGAGGGCACAATACTTTTGGAAAGTCCTTAGCGTGAGATAAATTTGTAAATATTGGTAGGAATCATATACACAGAGTTTCTCAAACGCTGAATGTTTTATTTCGCATCAGAGCAACCTCTCCTACTTTTTTTTTTTTTTTTGAAATTGAACCCTGCACATGAAACTCCCATAGATCACAATGTGGACATTACTATAGCCCCATTTAAGACAACAGCGACTGACCTTAGAGGAGGTTAATTATGAAGTTTGATGGTAGAGCTTGAGAGATGGGTCAGTAAGTTAAGGACACTTGCTTCTCTTATAGAAGACCTGCATTTGGTTCCCAGTATCCACACCAGGCACTGTACAGTTTCCTGTTTGTATAGCTACAGGAGATCTGTGGCCCTCTGGCCTCTTCAGGCATGTGCACACATGTGAGACACATAAACTCAGGCAGGTGCACATGCATACACATAAATAAAAATAATAAATTGTTATTAACTAAAAAGTTTCATCCATACCTAACTAGCATATTGCAGTGTTGGGATCCAGACCCAAGGTAATTCAATAGACACCGAGTAAGAGAGCAACAGGGGGATTAGAAGAGAGGTTCATAATGGCTATGTGATAAAAAGGAAAGAAATTGATGTTGGGGAAGTCTAGAAAGGGCAGATGATGAATAGCCAGACGCATAAATATCGACCCACTGGAAGAGAAGTACGACATTGTGAAAGATCCCATATCTCTTTCCTTGCAAAGGCATGACTTATTTGGGGGACTGCAAGAGGCTCTGCCTGCTTGCTTGGTGTGAATAAAAGTGAAGATGATGTGAGCAGACAGAGAGATGGGAAAGGGCAGAGTATGTAAAGCACCGAAGGTCTTCATGTCCTTCTGCTGGACACTGAAGCAGGGCGCTGAGTTGCTGTGGTATGTATTTTGGGGAAAATCGCCCATATGATTTGGTAGAAAAATAGACTATTAATAGCCAAAATGGAGGAGGAGGGTCAGCTGAGGGCTACTGATATTGTGCAAGAAAACATAGTAGGTAGTTTGTGAATTATATAATTCATCTCCTTCTAGGTGTTTGAATTGGGGAAAAAAATTACATACTGCTCTAAAGTTAGTGTGTACATGGGAATAAGATCTCCTAGGTGTTAGAGAGGCACAGGACCCTCTTGACGTGTCTCAGAGGTTCTCAGATCTCTGAAACAAGTGAACAGCAATCTTAAAACGCCATTGGCCCTTGCATGTAAATCTCCTTTCTAGCATGGTTTGTCCAACTGTAGATCATGACAGGCTGGTACACCAAAGAAAGAAGAAAGCCTAGGATCAGGAAGAAAGGAACTCTAATCTGCAGAAGATTATTTATTTAAAAAAAAAATTAGCCCAGAGGTAGAAGAGCTTGGTGGGAGAGTGTGCAGCAAACGGAGAAAACAGAATCGAGTCCGTAAGTGCTGTCGTGGCAGGCAGGAACTGAGTCAGGTGTAGGGGAACTGAGGACAGTGGGAACACACCACACACAGAGACAGCGGGGTCATCTGTCTTACCCTAGACTCAAGCAATGGACATGAGCCACCCTGAGGAGCCTACTCAGCACCAGGCAAGGGGCTAAGCCAATTTGGAAACTTCTGACGCCCTTAGAGTAATTACCAATCAATTGGCCGGGGAAAGATTGCTGCCAACTGGTGAAGTCATTCCCCAGTTTTCCTTCCTTACCCAAATCCTACAGCTAAAGGAAATCAGTGAAATTCAAGCAGCATAGTGGGCTTTTGAGCAAAACGTCTATGGTGGCAAATGAGCACCAAACTTACATGACTTTTCTTCTTTCAGAAACCCATGGCATTAATGCAATCCAGCTCTCTGTCCCCAGCTGAACTCCCTGTTCCTTTGCTCTTTCAGGCCTGGGGCCAAGAATCAGGTTTTCAAGAATGTTGACTGAGCCTTCTTTGAAGTCCCTTAGGTTCTCGTCCAGCAGCAAAGGAAGTAAGCTTAGCGAACAGAAGCTGTAAGGAGCTATACTGTGATGCACACTGTAGAAACTATAGATGCCTAGCAACTCAACAGATTCCTTGGGAGAAAATAACACTCACGATAATAATGAGATGAAACTAGTATTTATTGAATAGATATGATATTCCAGGTACTAGGCTAAATTCTTTATATACACTGTTTTTGTTGGTTTGGTTTGTTTTCCATAAAGCATTGCTCCTCTTTTCTAGATGAAGAAACTAAGGTTAGAAGATCTAAGGTCATGTGCTGGGGGTGGGGGGTGGGGTCATACAATTATTTTTACACTACCTGTGGGATTGGATGGTTTGTAAACAGAGACTGGATGTTTCAAAGAATAAACTTGACTGGGTTCTAGAAATGTTACTAAAAAACTATCAGGTACCACACAGACAAACATAGCAAAGGCCAATATAATCTAGGTTATGGCAAGTAGATCTTTCCAGACAGATAGGGATAATAAAGCAGATACTTTATACCGTATTAAATACTTTCAGGCTGGGAATGTGGTTCATTTGGTAGAGTACTCGTCTAGCATGCTCTGGATGCAGTTTCCAGCACCATATGAACTGTGTGCATATTCCAGGACTTGGGTGAAAGCCAGTATGATCAGAAGGTCAAAGGCAATCTTAGTCACAGAGTAAGATCAAGATCAAGGCCAGGCTAGGTTACCCAAGACTTTGTCTCCAACACAAGGAAGCAGACAGATAGTAAAATTAAATAGTTTTACATTTCCAAAAAAACTGGTGGGAGTAGATGGTGGCACCATCAAATGGTAGAAGATTGCAAAAGGCTTCCTGCATGAAGTACCATTTTTAACAGCATTGATAGATTATATAGGAAGGACCTGGAGAGAGATGAGGGATGTCTTAGTATCACAAGATGCACAATAAATATTTTATTCATCAACGTACAAGTTTTCATAGTGATTTCCTTATAGGGATGATCTGAAAGTGTCATAAATGACCTGCTAGCTAGAAACGAAGAGATTTGGGATCCTGTTGTTCGGACTAAACCCTGAAGATGAGTAACTTAGAAGGAAGCAAGACTTACTTTGCCTCGTGGTTTTGATACATGGTCATGTGGTCCTATCATTTATGGGCCTGTGATAAGGCAGTGCACCATGGTAGAAAGGCATGCAGGGGGAAGCCACTCATCTCATGATGGCCACGAAGGAGAAGAAGAAGGAGAAAGTCTGGGATGAAGTATACCTTGGGAGAGCATGTCTCTCTGGTTGATTTCCTCCACCTCTAGGCCCTGCCTTCTTCAGTTTCTACCACCTCCCAGTAGCTGCCCAAGCTATAAAAAATCATCACTAGATTGATCTTGCTTCATGGTCAGGTCCCCATGCCTTCTTAGCCATGATAGAGAGTGTCCTCTCTGGAACCATGAGCGAAATGAACCCATTTCTCCTCTAAGCTGCTCTTTGTTGAGGTATTTTATCACAGCAACAGAAAAGCAACCAATGTGCCATCCGTCTGTCTGACCACCAAGCCCAAGATGGAAATGACTACATGTCATAAGAAGGACGATGGTACTGACATGAGACAGGACCAAACTCGGATGAGAAGACAATTTCAAGTTGATACCTAGAAGGACTGATAGCTTAGTCCTGGTGTGACTGTTTAATTCTAGTGCTGTGGTAAGTGGAGAAAGATGTGGCCACTTTAGGCTATTCAAATGTGTAAGTGCTACCTTCCAGGACATTCTAAGATTAGATTAAGATTAGAGTCTACACAATACCCCTCACATTGCCCGCCTTCATCTTGCCAGCATCAGCTCTTCCCGCTGCTGAGTTCACCAACTGCCTGGTTCGTTGGCCTTAGGTTGCCTGGGTTATTCCTAAATTAAATTCTGAAAATGTGCTTCATTTTCTCCAGAGCGATGACTCGGGGGAGGCCAGCACTGAGGCTGTGGTAGCGGAATGACACAGGAATGCAGGCTGAGGGCTGATCCTCTGGCTGGAGATCACTCAGCCTGCCCACAAATCTAAAAATGCACAGTTTGACTGTAACGCTGGAAAATATCCTCTAATGGCTGGGCTTCTGCCCACCGAGAAAAGAAAGTTAAAAATCACGAATGGCAGAGATATTTTGAATTCAGAAATCTTAGCCCTCCAATACTTCTCATTCTGCCCTAGTGGGTTCTGGGGGGTGGTGGGGTAGGGGAGAAGTTTTACCCTAGGGGGTGAATATACCCTGAATTGTGTACAGGAAATTGAGGAAAGGGAAGAAAAAAGGAACCAGGGACAGGGAACTGTAGGTTGAAGATACATTAGGGATCATTCAGAAATGCCATTGTCCTTACAGGGGGGAAAACAGGCTGGACTGTAGTGGAAGTTTTTCTGTTGATGCTATTTGTTTTGTTGTTGTTGCTTTGTTTTGTTTTATTACATCTTGCTTATGGATTGTTGGATGCCTTTCTATGCCGATCCTGAGCCAAGGGACTTGAAGTTGGGCTTGACCATTTTCCTATGTGTGGATGTGTGTGTAGAGCGCGCATATGTATGAGTATGCATATGGAGGCCAGAGATTGAGGTCCTCTATCTTCCTCAACTGCTCTGCAACTTAACTCTCGAGGCATGGTCTTTCACTGAACTTGGAGCTTGCTGATTAAGTTAGACTGGCTGGATCCTCCTGTCTCAGGGATCCTCCTGTCTCTGTGCCCCTATAACTTGGGTTATAATAGCATGGTACTAACTATAGGATCTGGGTATGAACTCAGGAGCTCATGCCTTTATAACATTATATCTACTGAGTCATAACTCCAAGCTGCTTCTATTGCCATGATCCAGATACATCAGCTGTCTCCATTTTTCTTATTTAAAAACTCACATTTATGCCCATGTAGCTAATTATACCCACAAGAGAGTTTTCAGTATATTACAAACCCAGTGGAATGCCAGCCAGTGGGGAGAAAGAATAAGGCCCATTATTGAAAGGTTTATTTTTTTCCTGTAAAGTTATGAACTCGAATCGCTTAGAGCTTCAACCTATCTACTTACTTCAAATTCTTTTTTGCTCAAGCGACATGTCATTACTCCAAAGCATCGAGAGTCACCTATGCTAAGAGTGACAAGGAATGGTTGTAGGGATGAGTTCAAAAATGAGTAGGAGCCCTTTTTCCCCAGACCGTGAGATCTTGACGGGAGTGATTGAGAGGGGCTTAAGTCATTATCTAGTTAAGCTCCAGATGCTGCTATATGGAAAACCAATGTTATCATTGATTCTATCACCCCAAGGTTGTATAAAAGGGACCCATGACCATAATGTCATTAGAGAAATGGTACCAAAGCCCTCTAGAATGTGAAGTGATAAAGAACTATTTCAGGTTGCAAAGTGGAAATCTTCCTTAGGAGTGGTATTGCTACGAATGCGAATTATTTTTAACACAGATGGTGGGTGAGCTATTCGAAGATGGGGCCATACTTGGAGCAAACATGGGAGGCAAAAGAATCAGACCAGGCAGAGTAGACGCACAAGTTAGCCAGGATATAACTCTGAGCAGTGGGATGTTTGTAGCATTGATGTGCCCCTCCCTTCCATTTTAATGTTTTATTAAAATATAAACACACAGAGCAATCACTTGCATAACTCAGATTTCCATAAATTGAATTATACGCATGTAACCACCACTCAGATCAAGAACGTTCTGTTGCGCGATGTTTCTTTAGAGATGTAGCAAACATCTGTTCACTCCGGAGAGGATGCTGAAGACAGTCCAAAGAAATGCATCTACTCAAATCCAGCTTAGTGAGCCAGTGGGTGTCTTGGGGTTACTCATAGGGGCATGAGTGACTCAAAGGTGGTCAGATTGCATTACTCAAAAGCCCCATGGATGACAAATAACCAAAGTTACAACTTTGGAGCTTCCTGCCCAATTTGCATGCAGCCCTACCAGAGACCATCTCCTTTGCAGTGACTACTGCTTATGTAGCCTGGGAGAAATGGGATTTGTGCATCCTCTGACTCTTTGTACTTCTTAAGCCTTTAAAGTTATTAACTTTCCCAGTCCTATATCCCGCCCTCCAGAAGCCCCCTCTCTTCACCCTTGTACCCCTCATACCCCTCAAGACAGCCTTTGTGTCTTGAGTCACTGATTCACTATGCTTGACTTTGAATGTTGTATAAATAGAATTACTCAGGGCGTGCTGCTTAATGTGCCTGGCCCCTCCACTCTGTGTCATCACACTTGTGAGATGTGTTGTTATCCCGTTGGGTACAGTTGTTGACTTTTGTTGCTATAAGGCATTCAACAATATGACTGTATAGTTGTATTTATCCTCTCAACTTTCGCTGGTATTTGGAATAATTTCCACTGTGGAAAATTATGAATATGATATAATTGTTTTTTTGGGGTAATGCCCTTTATTGATGAGTAGATTGATGCATTTCTGTTGAGTAAAAAAAATCTAGGAATGAGATTTCTGAATCTTAAGACTGAAAAATATCTTTTGAATGAACAAAACATCCACCCCGCATGATTCTAATTATACCTTAAACATCACTGTGTTGGAAAATGCATAACAATTAACTATCTACTCTGAATTTAATAACATTTTAGATCAACTTAGTATATGACTACCCATAGAGATGCCATTTTTAATAGGGACTCAGGTGTTCCAGGCTAGCCTTGAACTTTGTAGGTGGCCAGACAAGACCTTGGACTTCTGAATCTCTGTCTCAAACCTTTAAGCATTATATGTGTGTGCCACCATGTTTATGTGATGCTAGTATCAAACCAAAAGCTATGTGCAAGCTAGATAAGCATTCTGCAAACTGAATTACATTCTAAGTCTGGAAATAGCTGTTTCTGTGTGCAATTTATTCTGACTGAAGTTGTTTAGGGTGCATAAGAGTACATATATCCTTGACAGTAATGCTGAGTCCCCAGCTGAAGTCACAGAGTTAGGAAGAGAGATATAGAGGGACCATACATCAAATTCACTGCTGTTTTTACTCCTCTAGGTCAAACCATGCATCGGGGAAATCTAGTGGAATTGTTTCAGTTCTTTCCTTTCTGTTTTGTCTCTAATAAGGCACACGTATGTTCTCCAAATATTATATAGCCGAGGGTGTCAGTGAAGGGAGGCCATCCTCTATCTCCAACCAGATTTTTATCCTCTTTATCTCAAGAACAGAATGGGAGAGATCAAAGAGTGTCAGTGGGGTACTTTATTACTAACTCAGAATTAAGAACTTTAGATGAGTTATGTAACTTTAAACAGAGTACCATTTGGAATTTCAGGATTCACCTAGAGCAGGTTTGAATTTTCTCAATAGGAGAATTGTTTTTTGGGAGATGTTAAGGCTCTGAAAATGGGACAGCTCTGGGAAGTTCTTTGAGGACTTTGGGGATGTCAACAGAAAGTGGTCCCTTGCAGAGAAAGTCCGTAGAAAAGTCCTGGCAAGAACAACAGGAGTAGTGGGGTCAGTTTCTTTCAGGTCTCAAAAGCTAGAAGCATCTATAGTAGCAAATTCTCTTCTGCACCCAGAGTGTGCTATTAGAGGCCGAGGCAACTATGAGTCCCCTACTTGTAGCCACTGGTTAAGCTGCTTGTCAATCATGATGGCTGATTAAGCTGCCTCCTTACCCAAAGTGGGAGCCTTGAGTGTTGGGAGCTTCCAGTGAGTCTCTTTCTGGTAGTCTTTCTTTTCTTTCTCCTTTGTGGGATTTCTGCATTCCTAGAGCCTCTGAATTTATAATATTTCAGCTAAGTCATGATTGGACAAGTGTGAGTATGCAAATAAGGTGAGAATTCGAACCAATCAGAAAAGGGCTTGGAAAAGATTCTGTTGTAGTTGCTAGGTATGGTGCCCTGAATGAGAATCAATCCTCACAGCTCTTATATTTGAAAACTTGGTTTCCAGTTGGTGAAACTGTTTGGGAAAGATTAGGAGGCATGACCTTGTTGGAGGAGGTGATGTGTGTCAGTGAGGGTGAGCTTTGAAGTTTCAAAAGACTGACAGCATTCTCATTGTGCTTTCTGCTTCCTGCAGATCAAGATGGGAGGTCTTAGCTGTCCTTCCTTGCAGTAATGCCATTCCTCCACCATCATGGACTCTAATCCTCTGAAACCATAAGACCAATTATATACTTTGTCTTACAAGGAGCTTTGGTCATGGTGCTTATTACAGAAATAGAAAAGTAACTTGATATAGTGTGACTATACTAGCAGACCATTCTGCTTGCTGCTTTTCTGGCCTGGTTACATGCAAAATTTTGGTTGTTAAAAACCAGGGTTTCCATGTAGCTGGGGCATTTTTTTTTCTTTTGTGAATCATTTGCCCATGGGACTTGATTTTCCCACTTTCAGAGAACCTCGCATTAAGGTGGGAGCTCTATGCTGGAGGCCCTGCAGGCCCTGCCACAACTAACCCAGCAGTAGAAAGATTGTATTCCAAATGGAATGAATATAACATTGGAGCGTAATCTGAGTTTAAACCTCCTACCTACCACTTGTGGGTGCCACTAGGCAAGGGATGGATTATCTATGAACTTCAGTTTATTCTTCTGCACCATGATGATGAGAATACTTGTCTAGAAAAGGGATCCAGAGAATCAAATGAAATAATGTAGTAAAGTTCCTGCCACAGCCTTCTTACCAGATGGGAGCTACAGCCATTGATTCTGTCATCATTTTCTCTTCAGTATGAGCATCTTCCCTGTGGTTAGGTAACTTTTCTCTATGAAGCTATTGAATCCTCTCACACTACTTGCTTCCTCATCATGATTTCTACCACCAAGAAAAAACACCTATTTCTTAGTATGATGTGGTCCAGGCGTCTTTTCTTGTAACTCCCTATGTGTGTACTGCATGTGCACGATTCTATGCTATCAGCCATGGTGCAAAGTTCATTTTAGCCTTTGTGCCCAATGTGACAATGGATTCATCCATCTGTCATCTCTCTCATTAATGGCTTTCAGTATTTTTGACCCAGGGAAGTGAGTTGAATGGGGGAACTTTGTACTCTAGTGACAGATTGCTAAGACTAATGTGTTTGGTTAAAGAAATATTTTCCATCACTCCTTGAAAGTGTTCTTTATGAGAGATTGTAATGGTTGGTTTAATGTATTAACTTGGTGAGGTGAAAGGAATCCCAGATAGCTTGTAAAACATTGGTTTGGGGAAAATTTGAAGGAGTCTTGCTAGAAGAAATAGCATTTGGACATTTAGACTAAGGAGAAAAGCCACCTTTTCACCATTAGGCCTGAGTACCAGCCAATCTACTGAGAACCAGAATGGAGCAAAAGGGTGGAGAAGGGGTGGTTCAATTGGGGCTTGATCTGAGACATCATGCATATTCAAACATTGGTTTTCCTGGACTCTAGGTACTAAGACTGGGAGCAGGGTATACCAGTTGTCCCCTGGTTTTCCTCGGGCTTTTAGGTTTGCTCACAAAATAACCATCAGCTTTCCTAGGCATCCAGCTTACTCATAGCACATTGTGGGAGTTCTCAGCCTTTTCTAGAACAAAAACTCACCCTTCCAAATATGTGTACCTCTGTGTATGCTATTGCTTCTGTTTTCCTAGGGATTATGTGTCTTTTCCACCACACCTAGAGAAGATGTCAGTGGTTACAGACTGCCACCCTAAGGGGGAGTCTCACCTTTGGGGCCCCTTCTTTCCCCTTGGTGTTTCTATGTTCTAATAAAGCTTGTGGGGTTTGGGTCTTTTCTTTCTCTGTGTTTCTCTGTTTTGAATCAGGCCATAACTTGCTCTTATGCTGTGGATGCTCAGGGTCTGTAGCTATTACTTTCTTTCCTAAAGACAGCTTCTTTGGCGTCCCTGTTTCATTGCCAGCTGTCACATTGTCAGTGATTCCCCTCTCTCTGGCTGTCATTTCTCCTTCCTGTTGGATTGGGTCCTCTTCCCACCATGTTCACTTCTTGATGCCTTTTATGGAATGAGCTTACAGTGCTTCTAGATAACCACAGCTCACTCAAGACCTCATAATGTGCTCATATGCACATGTATACACACTCACACACACACAGACAGACAGACAGACAGACAGACAGACAGACAGACATGCAGACAGACATTAACACATAGGTACTTATAAACACAGAAACAGAAACAGACACAGACACATGAACACACATACAGGCAGATACAACCTCTCCCCCAGACCACATACCTACACACAAATATCACACATATACCTAAAAATATTTATGATATACATTTGTATGCCAGAAAACATAACCATATTTGACTGTTCCTCACCAAATGTCATAGTAGCCTAGAAGTCCAATTTCAGGGGTTTTTGAGCCCCAAGATAACATGACCTGAATCTCCTTTCTAATCAGCTTCTTGTTCCTTGGCTTTCATTGGATCCATTGCCTGAGTCCCCATTGTCTTGAGGTCATGACTTCAATCCTAGACAAATGGGAAGATCATCTGACTCTCCTGGTCCATAGTGCTGAAATCAGTCAGTTCTGAAGAGCAGAGTGTTTAAGTCAAACGTTATAGTTTTCCTCTTCCTTGTCTTCCTGTTATGGGTCCTCATAGGTGGTAATATTAGATTTCCACCTCGCATTGTGTGTGTGTGTGTGTGTGTGTGTGTGTGTGTGTGTGTAAGCACCCTCAGAGGCTGGAGGCTTCAGACCATTCTGACCTGGTTATAGGAGGTAGTGAAACACTTTGTGGGGGTGATGAAAACCAAACTCATCATATCCTCTTCAAAAGCAGTCCATGTTCTTAACCACTAAGCCATCTCTTCAGTGCCCTTAGCCAGGTTTTGAAAAGCTGGAAGCAGAGAAGATGGTGTCAAATGAGGATGACGACTTCTTCTTCTTCTTCTTCTTCTTCTTCTTCTTCTTCTTCTTCTTCTTCTTCTTCTTCTTCTTCTTCTTCTTCTTCTTCTTCTTCTTTTCTTNCCTTCTCCTCCTCCTCCTCCTCCTCCTCCTCCTCCTCCTCCTCCTCTTCTTCCTCCTTCTTCATTGTTTTGTAAGACTAGTCTAGACTGCTGCCCCAAAGTGCTTAGATTCCATGGAACTCTTTGGAGGTAAAAGGGTAAAAGGGAAGGGGCTGTGGTTTTGTACCTCAGCAGGTATTTTTCTCCTCAGCTCTCCTAAGCTCCATGGGGCTCCTTTTTTTATTCCTATAGGCTCTTTTCCATGGGATTTCAAGTTTCAGCATCCCATGGCCAGCCTACAGCTGTATGCATACTCTCAAGTGAGTTTCTTGAAGAATAATCAAAAAATTCTACCTGCCTGATGTCATCCAGTGATTTTAAAATTCCCTTCTAATTTGTGGATTTGGGAATCCAAGGGGTGTCAAAGTTATTGAAAGAAGTGTGTTAGATTTAACTAATCCCCAATTTTCTGGAAAAGAGTTTGAAAGCCTTCAGCCAAACCTTAAGCTCTAGCTGAGCATTTACCCTCTGCTATTGGCAGTTAATTTCCTGAGCAAATTTATTCAGAGTTAAAGAAAGAAAAGAAAGTTGGCAGCTAGGAGTCACTTTGGATGCACAGATGTACATGGCATGTTTAGAAAGACTGAGTTCAGCATTCTTGAGCATTTGGTTCCTGCTTAATGCTGAAAGAAAAATTCTTTCACACCAGATCACCATGGCCTTTCACCGAAGGGCACACAGGTGGAGAAGCCCTCCTGACTTCCTGAACAAAACAAAGCAAGTTGTTTTGTTTCTAACATCCACCCCCCCCCCATACCTTTTAAAGATTAGAAAACTGGAAAACGGGACTTAGTTTGATTTTTGGAAGAATTTAGCTGCTTTGTCTCAAGATAAAATGTCTGGCTACTTAAAATAAATCAAATTTATGACCTCCAGTCTGATTTTGTGAATGAAAATCAAATTGTCCGTGTAGGTCTGAATTAGATCTTAACTTTAGGTTTTTCTGAAGTTGCTTTGTGAGTAGGTTGTTGCTACTGTCACATCAAAGCAGACCTTACAGAGTTGATGATGATGAGTTTCATGAGGGAAGTTTCTTGGGTTCTGCAGGTGAGGACAACGGCTAGGGGTAGGGGAGGGGGCAAAGTTCTCAAAAGGGACACTCATGGGCAAAATTCTATAATGAGCAACCAGGGCATACTGGTCTTGAAGACCCTCTGGGATCCTGTTCATATGAGCACACCTATAGTACATTTCTATACCAGGTCCTCTGTCTAGAACAGAAGTCTACGGGGGGCAGAGAAAGTTCTCAAATGGACACAAGCCAGTCACTCCAGCATGGGAATCTACCTGCTTGCAGGAGACAGCCCAGATCAGTAGGATTCTAGTTGACCAAAGTGGAATGAAAAATTCTGGAAACCTTATTTCAGTCTCTAAAAGTTAGGTCATACCTCCAGCCCCCTGTTATGCATCTTTTACAGGAAGGAAGTGGGATTTCCAGACTGGATCTCTAGGATGACAGTCTTCCCTTGTCAACTAATTCATTAGGCAAAGGCTTGCGGAGATATTGGGTTCCCAGCTTTTTGTTTCTACCTGATGCTATCCCTTATGATTTAGACATAAAATGTCCCACTTCACGCTCACGTGTGCAAACCCTTGATATCCGGATAATGGTGATGTTTTGGAAGTTTGTGGATACCTATAAAGTCAGGGGTAGTGGGATGAAGTGGGTTGCTGGCAGGCAGGGTCTGAGAATTGTAGGTCAGCCCTGTTTCTATTCGAGTTTTCCACTTCCTGGTCCATGTAGATGTAACAAGCTCCTGGCACCTTGAACAGAGCCTCCGCCAGCTGTTTTTCCTGCCACAGTGGACTATATGCCCTGAAAACATAAGGGTCTGGTGGTTGGTAGAGTACGGTGAAAGACGTTAGAGGGATGAGAGTCCCAGGCCAGCTCTGTGATCATCACAAGAAGTGTCCATGCTAATTCTGGATCCAAAGGTCAGGAACTGGCAGGAGTCTCCAATCAGAAGTATTCTAGGTTCTCTATTGTCATCTCTTCTTATCTATCGGAATTCGGTGTCTATTTTCTTTATTTAGAGAGCCTTCTGCGACCAAAAACAAAATGGAAGAAGTAGCGTACTTGGAAGGAGCTAAGAGGTTTTGGTCATGGGTCCTGTTGGACACAGCAAAGACTCTGGTGTGAGCCACTAAAGCACTTCTTATGTCTACTGCTCAAGGACACCTTGTAGCTTTTATATGGGTGCTCACAACTCTTCATGTATCTTAGCGTTTTACTTTCTTACTACATGTTTATTTTGTGTTCATGTATGCACACACACGTATGTGCATACGTAGCATTATGTATGCTGTAGAGCTCTCATGGAAGAGGTCAGAGAACAGCTTGTAGGAGCTGTTTTTGTGTTTTTTTTTGTTTTTTTTGTTCTTTTCCTTGTTACCACAAGAGTCCATAGAAATCAAATTAGGCTTCTCCTCCCGTCATGTAGGTAGGTCCCAGGGATTAAACTTAAGCCACTAGGCTTTTGGCAAGTGCCTTTACCCACTGAGCCATCTCACCAGCCCATGACTACATTTTTCATGAAAGAAGGTAGGTGCTTGATTCTTGCTGTCATATTGGTGTAAGAGATGTTTTCTTTCTTTCTTTTTCTTTTTTTCTTTTTTTTTTTTTTTTTTT
>NC_034609.1:37288419-37305851 GCF_900095145.1 Mus pahari | reverse complement strand
TGTCCTGGAACTCACTCTGTAGTCCAGGCTGGCCTCAAACTCAGAAATCTGCCTGCCTCTGCCTCCCGAGTGCTGGGATTAAAGGTGTGCGCAACCACGCCCGGCCCTAAGAGCTAGTTTCTTAAGTTATGGGTCTCCATTTGGAATTGAGTGACTGAATGGGACACTTACAAGATATTGTCTATAGTTGAATGTTTCTGAATATATAACGGGGCAGAGTAAAGCCAAGATCAAACATGTAAGGAATAGAAGTGTTCCTAGCCATTCCTATGTGACCTCAGTGCAGTCTTGGCTCTGAACACACAACATGTCCACTTTGTGCTGGGCATGCCGTACAATGTCAACCATCCATTGCTGCCTGAAGCACTCGGCTCAGATCCAACAGTGTGCATGGTTCTGAAACCCAGTGGTTTTACTGCACATACAAAGAGTTCTGCCCTTACAGAAACACAATGGTTCAATTAGGGACATCAAAGACCTCTCTGGTCTCCCACCATCATCTCTAAGTGTGTGTCAGATCAGTATGGCTCTTGATTGTATGGTGTTAGAAAGCTTGATTTTTTAAAAACTGTTATTTGAGGCGCTGCCTTGTATTTCAAAACAAAATCATTAACTGAATGTTGGCCTGGGATGAAGTCAGATTTTTCCAACAGTTACTGAAATGGCCCTGAACAGGTTTGCTGCCGACTCTACTGAGTGCTATTGTAAAGGGGTGTTCTTGGCATGGTTGATGGTAAAGGCGAAATATCAATCAACACTGAAAAACATTAAAGGTGCTTCGCCTCCCACAGGATCAGATGCTCAGGGAAGTCTTCATGCACTGCACAAAAGCACACCCCTCTCACTAGGGTTTACATTTATTTCCTTTAAAAATATATAATTATATGTATGAAGACAGAGTAGTGGAAGGGTTTCTTTTGGGCTTGTTTTACATGCTTTATTCTGGGGCTCTTTTAAGATGGCTTTGGCAAAACGGAGTTGTGACTGGGAACGTGGAAGTAGGCCTGGTCTGAAATGTGGGGCCCAGACAGCAGGGACTTTAAAGTTCTCCCCAGGTGAGTTTCATTTGTAGTTGAGGTAGAGATCTGCTCTCTGTGAGGGGGGTTTTGGTTTGTTTTTATAATGTTGTCAGGGGATAAAACAGGACAGATAATGTTTAAATTATGGCATATCAAATGAAGCATGAAACAAATGAACAAAAATCCAGTTACTGTGTAGAATTTCTTAAAGAGAGTAGAAGATAGCTGATAGATGTTGGTAGAAGAATAATGTCTTATTTAACATGCACACATGGACATACATGCACATATGCACACACACACACACACACTCACACACACACACCATGTATTTACTCACTTATTTAACATAAACACCAGGGATATGGTTTCTTTAAAACATTTTGGTTCTATCATTTGTTTAGTATGCCTGTGAGTGGGCATACACCTGACACACAGACATGTGGAGGTCAGAGGTCAACTTTTGGGAGTCTGTTCTGTCATTCTATCATGTAAATTCTTGAGATCAAACTAAAGTCCTCAGGCTCGTGGCAGGTACTCATTGCTGCTGCTGGTCTGTCCTGTTGGTCCCACTTTCTTCTTCAACACATACATGTACACTTACCAAGGATAGAGTAACTTATTTATTATACACGCACAAGGTGGAGTTGCTTAATATACACTAGGTATCTAGCCTATTTATTTCACACACACACACACACACACACACACACACACACACACACACACACCATAAAAGGATATGTTGAAATTGGCTTGCACACAAGAATCTTGTATGAGATTCCTATTGATTGCTTTGGTAATAAATTACCGCAAACTTAGAGGTTTTTAAAACAAAACACATTCTTCTATTTCCCAATAGTTCTGGAAGTCAGAAGGGCTAAAGTGAAGGTGTTGGCAGGACTGTATTCCTCTTGGAGGGTCCAGAAAAGAATCTGTCTCCTTGCTTCCTAGCTTCTAGGGGTGCCTGCCTTATTCCTTGGCAGTGGCCCCCCACCTCCATCCTCACAGCCATCGTGTCTGGTGGGGCTCATCTGAGGTTGTCACCTCTCTGGTTTTCTGATCCCCTTTCCATGACTATGTATATAGTGCCTGTGATTACTCTGGGATCATTTGATTCTACATGTAAACTTAAAACCCCCCTTGTGGTACAAGCTCACATATTCACGAGTTCTAGAAACTGGGATCTAGCATCTGGGGCCCAGATTATTATTTATTCTACGTTGAACAGGACTGCTCTGGCTGTACGTTTGAAGCTGGGCTGATTCTCAAAGCTCAGAAGTTAGATCACAACTCTGTGTAGTGCATGTCTGTGTTTGTTTCATGGCTGCTTTTTTTTTTTTTTTTAAAGCAATTTATTTATTCCGGAAACTCTTGGGAAACATTTTGGCTTCTTCAGTTCTCATGACTCTGCCAAATTGCCTGGCATAATGTCATATACCATGTACAGAAAACTATTTCAAAGGCTATAAACATGAAACTGCAGGCCGTTCCATCAAGGAACCGGATATATACATATATGTATTTTAGCATTCTTTTGAATCATCTACAAACAAAAGTGATTGAAGATGTAGAATACAGCTGTATTCCAGAGGCTAGACAGCTCCTACTGAGTAGATGTAGTCATTTCAGACTGCTCCACAAAATACCTTAGCCTTAGACCACACAGTTTATAAACACTAGAAATGGATTACCTGTGGTCCTCAGGTTGTGAAGTCTATGATCAAGGGACTGTTCCTCATAGATGCTGACTTCGCTCAGTTCCTTACAGGGCAGAGGAATTCCCTTATATATCTTATTTTGAAATTTCATTCTTCTTCATTAAAGATACTTTTCATTCAAAAACCTATTTTAATCATGTTACCTCTCCCCCAATCTCTCCCAGATACTCTTTAATCCCTATCTATTGAGCTTTGAGTTTTTGTTCTCTCTCTCTCTCTCTCTCTCTCTCTCTCTCTCTCTCTCTCTCTCTCTCNCAAAACACACATACATACACACACACACACACACACACACACACACACACACACACACACACACCAGGCCAAACACCAATAAGACAAAAAGGGTACTCCTGATTCTCTTCGTGAGAATGGAAGCTCCTTAGCTTAGTGACTCCCCTAGACCCATATTTCAATACTAGTCACATCCCATGTTAGATTCCAGCATATACACTGAGTGAGAATGCTGCCACTCTTTGACCATAGCAGTGGTCAATACTTGCTGCTGACTTAGAGAATAAAGAAAATGACGGGCAGAAGATTGCATGCATTAGGATCGGAAAGGAATTCAATTATAAATAAAACATGGTTTCCTGCCCTCGAGGATGAATGGCTTAGAAAGGGAAAGCAGACACATGTAAATGATAAAAAGTAGAATATTATAAACATCCTATGAGACACAGAAGGAAACAACTTCAGAATTTCCAAGGATGGAGAATTCAATGCAAAGTTCTGGAAATTAGATGATGCTTAATTAATACAGCACTATAAAGAAACTGTCAGCAAGTCTAGGGCATTTAGGTGATTTCTTCCTACTTCTAAAGCTGTGGCAGACATAACTAATCAATTGTACTTTCTCTGATGTTAGGCTAATAATGAGGACTTTGACATTGCTTGAAATGATCAGTTCAAATCTACTTTTTCCTACTGAGTTGCAGATAGGATCTGTCTGTTGGTAGTTTACTGGATTATTTTGGCCTGAAATTCACTTCTAGCAAAGCAAGAAAATATCCTTGAGCAGCCACAGTAAAGTAGTTGGCTATTTTTAGATTTCTCTGGATGAACATCTCCATCAATATAGAATTCCCTTTATGCCTCAGCACATTCTGTACCCTGACTGAGAGCCAGGGTTGAAAGACTCTGTCTTCACCCACAGCTATGTAATTTAAGGGTCTGTTCTTTTCCTGGCTGGTCAGGAGTCTGCTCTTGAACTCAAGCTGCTTACAGTAAGGATCTAAGTGTTAATCCCCTTGAACATCATTGTTCAGTGCAGTGTCCTCAGATCTTGGTGGTACTAGGATGAGGTCGGTTCTTGAGTTTACTCAGGGGCTATCTCATGTGTTTCTATCCCCTGCATTGTGAAGAGAAGATTTCCCAGATAACTTGAGGGGTGAAGAAAGAGGGAAGCGGTATTGGAGAGTGGCAGGGTCCTATTTTTCTCTTTGAGAAAAGAATTGCATCCCATTGCGGGAGAAAGCCAGCATGAATCGCATGGTCCTGAGTCTGTGATGGATAGAGTGGATTATGCTAATACATTTGGAAATAGCTAGTGCCACTTGACAAACATCCAAGAATGTTAAAATTTTTGCCGTGTGGCTGGGGAGATGGCATAGTCAGTGAAAACGCTTGTTGTTAACTCATGAGGATCTGAGTTTGATTGCTAGCACTCAGGTATAAACGCCTGGTGTAAAGATCTGCATGTGCAACTCCAGCACTGGGAGGCAGGGGAAGGTGAATCTCTAGAGCTGAATGGCCTCAGAAATACAAGACTGCGAGAAAGAGACCCAAGATTGACCTCTGGTCTCCATATATACATACATGCATACACATACATGTATACCCATGCATATGTATATCACATGTATTTTTATATGAACCACAAATACACATTTAAGATTTAAAAATAAGCTTACATAGGCGACTGTAATTACTCTGGGTTTTCCACTCTGTCTAGACCCTGTTGCTAAAGACGAAGGACACATTGGTTGTAGAACATAAAGAAATTAAGTTGTAACTGATGTGGAAACTTGCTCCCTTCTGTATAGCTTTTATAGTAGTAAAAGGTGCAATGTAGGCTCCCGGGGAGAAAGGGCATTAATGAACTTACCTAATGGTGGACCCTGTATGCTATGATACTAACCTGGCAGACAAGGTGTGCCTGCTGGAGCAATCATGGCATGGTTATTATGGTGGTAACCAACTGCTTTATGGATGGATTCAAGACGCGGACATTGGAGAAAATTCATACCTGGTACTGTAAATATAATTAAACCCCCATAGTTTGGGAGTTGACTCAAACAGAAGAGGAATCTTACAAGAGAGTATTAGCTATGCAGGCAGAAACAAAGGTCAACACCTCATGCTAGAACTGGTGGAGAAAGCCATAGCACTGAATTCTTTGTCTTCTTTTATTATTGCATCTTTGTCCTAAAGGCTGAGACCTCAGTTGCTGCAGGACCTAGTTCCCCTTTGAGACATCTCTGGATCCTGTCTTCAAAGTCCATTATGGGTGCATGTGATTGACTAAACCTGAGCCTTGAGTTCATGCCACGGCTGTAAGGCATGCTGGGAAAACAAGTATCTGACTCCCTTAGTTTCTTCAGTAGAGCACAGGCAGGATTATCTAGACATGGGATGAGTTGAGATCCCAAGTTGGAAAAATGTCTTCCATAAGAAATTTAAGTCAGTGTGTATAAAGCCACAGCTCTATAGAAAAGGATTTTTGTGTGTGTGTTTAGCTTGGATGTTCTCAAGGATAAAAGGGGGCCGAGAAGATAGCTCAGAAGGAAAAGCTGCACAGTGTGAGGATCTGAGTTGGATCTCAAGAATTTATATTCTAAAAAAATCTGATTTTGCTAGTACATGCTCATAATCCCAGTGCTGGAGATGTAGAGTCAGAGAGATTCCCAGGACTCACTGACCAGCCAGCTTAGCCTACTTGGTGAGCCCCAGGCCTGTCAGTCTCTGTCTCAGACCAAAACAAACAAATAAAAACAGAGTCCAAATGCCCAAGATGTATGGATTCCAAAGAATGATATCCAAATGGCCTTCTTCACATCAAACCCATACATGACATCCATGAGTATGTGCACACTCTCTTGTTCATTGGAGAATGTGGGACATGAGCATTCTGTCTTGTCTTGATGCTGTTCTGCTACCAAGTCTCTAAGATAAGCTATTGGGAGACCAGAAGAAAGAGGTCTGTAATACTTAAAAATTGTTGAACTAGACATACCTGGGGTTATTAAAATCCCTATTTTTTAAAAAAGTATAATATGGAAGAATAGCTAGTGTGTATTAGAAATACAAGTGTCATCTTCTTTGGTATTACTTCCTTCCATGATTTGAGGTGGCTTGAGTTTGGGGAGTGGATCCTGACATGTTGTGACATGTGTGGATCTCGTGGTTCTAGACTTGTTTTGAGAGTGTGAACTTCTTGAACCATCACCACATAACATTGGCCTGTAGAGTAATTGAAGGTGAAGCTACCCATGAGTTTCACATCCCTGTTGTCAGTCAGTCATGGATAAGACAGATTTCTTGACAAACAAGGAAGATATAAGCTTTTCTGTTGGATTAAGACTTTCAAGTAGGAAATATATAGGCATGAAATATCTACTATTGAGAATAAAGAAAGTAAAGGATTTCACTCAGGGCCATGGAACCAGTAGATAGCAGTGACCAGACCATTTTCAGTAAACCAGATTATCTTCACTTGTTTTTTTTTTTTTTTTTTTTTTAGAAAAAATGGTTTGAATCTGAAATGCCACCCAGAAGCTCATGGGCTAAAAATAAAGTGTTGGTACCTAAGTTGGAAGAGCTGCTTTCAGATGTCCTGATAACCTTAGGAGGTGGGGACTTGTTGGAGGATGTAGGTCACTGGTAGCACCTGGGACCTCCTCTTTTCCTTGTTCTTTGCTTCCTGTCTGCAGAGACAAACAGTCTCCTTTTCCTCATGCTAGGACTGCCATGACGGCCGGTTCCACTGTGGGCCCAGAGTCATCAGAATCGAGGATTGGAGACTAAAAATGAGGAATCTGTGAAGCAACCTGAACAAAGCCTTATTTCCTTAAGTCATTTTCTCCAGGAATCTGGTTGCAGTGATATGAAGTCTGATTAGCACAAGATTATTACTTTTTAATATTGATGTATCCTTTTTCATGTATGCTTGTTTTAATTGAAAATAGACTCCTCTCTCATGCAATTCCCCTCCCTCCACTCCTCCCAGCCCTTCCCCCACCTCCCCTCTTCCCCAGATACACTCCTCTTCCACTTCCCCTTCAGAAAAGAGCAGGTCTCTAAGAGACCGAGTCAAAGAAAACAAACAACAAGTAAGTTTGACATGAGATGATATTCTCTCTTAACAAAATTCGAGGGTCCAGACTAAGAATGTACGAGTTATGCTATGAGCTATAAGGAAAAGAACCCATCGCCCATGTTTATAGACAAATATGAACAATATCCACCTCTCTTGACCCAACACTGCCTAGGCTCCCTGGAGTACTGGAAGAAAAATCAGATCTCAGGGACCAGGTGAAAGCTAGCTATTCCGAACTGCCTTGTCTTAACCAAAACTCTTGTACTATGGTGAACTGAAGGTTCTTTATGTCCTATCTAGTAAATAAGAGACAGAGGCATTTCTCATATTATATATACATACCTGAAATCCTGAGAGAATACCCAAGGACATGGGGCAGTTTCTCGCCTCATGAGCACCCAGCACTCAGTTGTGCCAAAAAAACATTTGGGAAGAATGCCACCAGTTACCTGTCACGTTACCCTGCCGCGTGCTCTCTATAGGAATGTTTAAATAGTACTGTTTGGGAAGATGTCTTATTCTTTTGAAAGTATGTCCCAAGTCACTGTGGCTTCTAATTGGTGGTGGTGGCGTGTGGCGAATCCTCTGGTCTGGCCAAGTTTGCTGAGTTTACTTGATTTCACAGCCGTGGCTAGGACGCAGGGTAATATTATGGGAGCCAGCAAGTTCCATGTAAATGAAAGAGAGAAAGCGTGAACCGCGCGGCGAGCTCTCAGCATCCCCCCGTTCCGCGTGGAAGTCAATTTAAAGGAAGAATAAAACCCCAGTGGGTGAGACTGTGGACTAGACGTTTCTGAAAATAAACACTGTTGAGAAAAACCAAAGGAAAAACAAATGTCTGGGTGCTTACCACGGTCCAGACGTGCTGCATAGTTTTTTGGATTTTTTTTTTTTAAATAAATGCTTACAGCAGCCTTATGGGGAAGAAATATATCACAGGGCATGGATGGGTTAAAGACAGTTAAGAACTCTTTTAGTTGGGAATCCTTAGAGAGGCTTGCATCCCTCTCCAGCATTGCCTGGACCCACCTTTGCTTCCTGGCTCTGTGTTCTGGGCACGTGCATCTCTCAGCTTCTTTGTCTCCCAGAGCCTCCACTCTCCCCACTTCTCTTCAATTGCTTCTATGTTCGTGTCCCTACATTCCTTCTCAAACCCACAGCTTCTTATTCTCGAATTATAATTGTTTATAATTATTACAATAATATAATTTAATTGTAATTGTTTATAATGGACACACACATACACAGGGTCACTAGCACACATGTCCACAAGTGCACATGCACATGCATGCATGTGTACATGCATGTGTGTGTACAGGTTTATAAATATGACCTGCTGAGGCCATTTTAGCATTGCTAAGTGTTGCTAAGAAAATAAACCCTCCCCCTCTCCACCATTGATTGGCTGTTACTCTTATTCTACTCTTCCTAGGGGTGAAGCCTTGTGAGAATTTCCCTCATTTATGGTGGTATGTTGATTAATATTATCATTTTTAAGTCTGATTTAGGCAACCCTATCATTGAGATTTCCTAACACATCCTGGGGTCGTTTCCTAAGAAGAAGAGGTCTGGTCACAGATAGGTGGAGACCTTGTGAACATGCACTATTTCAAAGGAAGACAGTCAACTACAAGCCAGGAGAGAGGGAGGGCTCGGGAGAAGCATGATGATGCACTGCTCTTGTACTTTCCTGCCAGGAATGGAGGACCTGAGAAATCGGAATGTTCCTAGGAATCTCATACTGGGAGAAAGAAAAGGAGGGAAGCCCAAGGCCAGCCAGGGGCAAGCTTGCATCCTGAAAAGACATTTATAGCTTGTCAGACTTGCAGGAGAGATGGGAGCTGAGATACTGATGATGGACCAGATCACACCTTGGCCAGGACTCCTCAGTTATGTATATATTTGGTCTCTATTGAAGCCTAGACCACATTTCAACCAGAGGACAGACTGCAGAGTCACTGTGGCTTTTTGTTCTTCTCAGTGTGGCCGCATTGACTACATCTCCTTTCTCTGCATTTATATATTATTTTATCTGTCTGATTGGCCCGTTGAAGTCAGGTGGCTGAGCCTAGATGGCTAAAGTCTCAGGGTCCAGGCTCTGACCTTAACAACTTTGGTAAATTCTAGGATTTTAGGAGAATAAATGTGCCGATAGTGCTACAGAGTCTATGGGACTTGGCTGCAAGAAGAGCAAGCAAACTCAAATGGTATTTCACTCTAACTCTAATGCTTAAAGACTTTGGATAAAATGCAAATCACATCTCCCCAATGGGCTCTTATACTTTTATACCATTTATAATCCACGTGTCAATGACCCTAATGTAACAGCAGCAATGTGGGATTTAACAAGAAAATTTACTTTAGGGGCCATCAAAATGGTTCAGTGGGTAAAGGTACTTGCTGCAAAGCCAAGCAACCTGGTGTTGGCTGCTGGAAGCCACATGGTAAAAGAGAACTGATTTTTTAAAAAAAATATCTATCTATCTTTCTATCTATCTATCTATTTATTTATTTATTTATTTAATGTATATGAGTACCCTGTAGATGTCTTCAGTCACACCAGAAGAGGACACCAGAACCCATTACAGATGGTTGTGAGTCACCATGTGGTTGTTAGGAATTGAACTCAGGACTTCTGGAAGAACAGTCAGTGCTCTTAACCACTGAGCCATCTCTCCAGTCCCTGAGAACTGATTTTTGATGATTATCCTTTAATCTCCACATGTACACAGTGGTACACACACATGCCCCTGCACATGTAAAAACACATACATACATACACACATACACACACATGATACATAGATGGTAGATAGATTAGGTAGGTAGATAGATGGATGATGGATGGATAGATAGATAAACAGACAGCTAGATGGGTGGATGGATAAATGATGAACAGATAGATATGTGTAATTAAAAGAAAACTTTTTAAAGCAAAAGAAAAATTGGACCAGTAAGATAGACAACTCAGTTGATAATGGTACTTCTTCCAACCCAGACAACTTCAGTTTGATCTCCAGGAGCCACACACATGCTGGGAGGAGAGATCCACAGCACGTCTACTGATCTCCATCCGTGCTTCATCGAGCACCCATGCCTGTGCTTAAGCACATCATACACACTCACATGCACAAAAGTAAAAAATTCAAAAGGAGATTTGTCTCGGGAGTGAGGTCGTCTTCTCTACCTTCTCTCTCACATAAAGACACAGTGATCTTACGCACTCTAAGGCTACCACATGTGAGATGCCATCTTGGAATCAGAGAGACTAGGCCCTATGTTCCTTAAAGTGTTGTTCTTTATAAATCTTACAGTCGTACGTATGGTTCATGATGTGAGCTCTCAACCTCCTGTCTCCGTTGCCATGCCTTCTGTCTATGGCCATGCTGTTTCCACTATTATAGACACTGGAACTCTAAGCCCAAGTAAACGCTTCCTTCCTTAAACAGCCCTGGCCATGGCATTTTATCTGAGCAATGGAACCAAACCCAATACAGTTAAAAGAGCATATTTAATAGAATAAACATGTTTTGGACCTCAAAACAGGCATCACTAGAATGACATGTCTCAGTGATGTTGTTGTTCCCAAAAGACTTGAGATATAATTTGGGTCCATCACCAGTCACGACCTCAGGATTGAGACTTTTGCCTGCAATAATTAGGAGGCCCTGTCTGAGTGTGAAAGAGAGATTAGAGAAGCTCTGCTCGTCAGTCAGAGACGAGCTTCCTGTGTTTGTCCTGGACACTGAGAAAGGCCTCCCACAAGAACAGAGTGTTTTCCATACTTGAGCATTTAATCCAAAATTTTCATGGTCACGTTGTCACTAGAATTTGATTAATATCAAAAGCAGTCCCCAAAATAAAGATGGCAGAGCTAAGTCCAAATATATCACTGGGCAGCATAATTCAGATAAATCATCTTAACACATATGTTAAATGACAGTGATTTTTCAAGCTGGGAAAAAATGTGTTTTATTTGCATGAGATATTTTTCATGCATTGTAGCAAAAGAAAGTTACACATTACAGGGTAGGAAAATTTATGTTAGGCGAAGCTGAAATTGTCACATTAGCGTCAGACAAAATGGACTGTAAGATAAAAAGATGTTATGATTTATAAAAACCCCAATACAAGAAAATAACCAGAAAAATACTGGGAACTTGACCCTGACTGCTCATAAATAACAAGACAATCATAAAAATATGTAAAGCAAAATTAGAACCACAAGGAGAAATGGCTGTATGTAAAACTCTATGGAGGGAAACAGAATCCCGCCTCCTACAGGTGCCTACAGTAAAACAGACAAATGAAAGCAAGGATTCAAAAATAAAATTGACTTAGTCAACACATAGACCATGGTTCCAGAAACTAGTCATCCCTACCCTTTCTCTTTAGATTTTCTAGTATAGGTTATCCTTCTACTTGGGATGTAGCTAAGGATGATGCTGGGTCTCTACCTCCCAATTGCTAGGAGTAGAAGCACGTACAATTACACCTGGCTTTCCATAGATCAAACCAAAGGCTTTGTGCATGCCAGATAAGCACTCTCCCAACTGAGCTACTTTCCCAACTCTCTTTTTCAAGCATGCATTGTTCATACATGGAAATCGATCCTACACGTTTTAGTAACTCTAAAGACATTTCAAAGAAATGTAGCACCTTCCAGGCTCTCTGTCTACACAGCAGTAAGTTGGAAATCAGTGGCAGAAACTAAAGATCACATGGTTGGTAATTTAAATAGTTAACTCAGTTATTTTTTTTTCTAAGAAAATATGAAGAAGATGATTTGGTGGTACACACATATAATCACACCACTGCAGAGGCAGGGGCAAGATGATCAGGAATGCAAAGAAAACCTAGGTTAAAGAGGGAGTTCAAGGTCAGAGGTCAGCCTGAGCTAGAGGAGCTGTGGCCTGCAAATGGGACCTTCGCCAGAACAGAAGTATTTAGGAAAGCGTTTGAAGCAAGTAAGACAAATATTGCATCATAAACTGAAAGAACGATGCGATGCAGAGTTTTGAATGAAACGCCCGAGCTTCCTAGGAAAAGACAAAACTGTTCCTTGGGAAGTTAATTTAAACATAACGGATCTAAGATGAAGCAGCCTGACACCTGGGTGGCACCAGTCTGCTTCTTGTCTTGACCCCCCTCACGCCCCCCAGCCATTCTGTCTCCATCCTTTACCTGCTGTGTTCTGTCACCACCTTAAAAATTGTCATTTTCAGGGTCCACATATTTCTGTTTTGTCTGTTACCCTCTTTTGACCATGAGCTGTAGGAAACCATGGCTGCTGTCCACCTTATTCAAGGAAATAACCTCAGGATATAGATCCAAAGCAGGTAAGGTAGCAAATAGTGAATATTTTTAATATGTTGTGTGTAAGAGTCATATATATACATAATGCATTTGTTGTAAAGCCACCCCATTCCCTGTCTCTATTCACTCATCCCCTGTTCCACTTCATATTCTCTCTCTCTCTCTCTCTCTCTCTCTCTCTCTCTCTCTCTCTCTCTCTCTCTCTCTCTCATAGCCACTGAGTACATTCAGTACTGCCGCTGTGTACACGGTCATGGGATTGTCTATCTACCAGAGTATGTCTATATCAGTAGACTTTCAGGCTCCATATGCCTAAAGAAAACTGACTCTCTCTCGGTATCTATTGTTGCCAATAGTTCTTCAGATAGAGGTGGGACTTCATGAGGTCCTCCCCAGTCCATGCTGGGAATTTTGCTGGCTTGATCTTATATAAGTCTTATGTGTGCTCTCCAAGCCATTGTGCATACATGAGTGTATCTGTACTGTCACGTCTGGCCAATGCTATCCTGCTTTAGACATCTGTTCCTTCCCCATCTTTCATAATGATCTCCGAGTCTTTGGAGGAAGAGGTGTGATAGAGATATCTCATTTAGAGCTGAGCATGCCACTGTCTCATATTCTGTATGCACTGAGAAGTTATTAGTCACCATCTACCTCAAAAGGAATCCTCTCCTAGGAAGGCTGAGAAATGCGCTACTTTTATAAATATGTCTTTCTGAAGCAAAGAGATGAATTAGTCTGCACCATTCATAAAAACATTAAATGCATGATTTGAAGAAGAAAAATCTTCTTGGAATCTGTGTCCCGTAAATGAAATTTCCTTTTGGAAAGTTCTAGAAAAGTAAATCTTTTAAGTGCCTTATACGAAATATATTGCCAGGGCTTTGTAATTTTATAGATTTCATTCTGAACATGTAGCTGTGATAAAACTTTATTGGGAAATGATAATATTTTTATGTGAGGTTGACACGACATCTTCAACTGCTCTTCCAAAATACATCTCTGTGAAGAAGATAAGAGTAAGAAAAGTGCCTTCAGTTTATCTGACTGGGAGCTAGTTACAAGCAACATGACTAGGAGCAGCAGCAGCCTAGTTCACCAGAGAAAACATATGCTTTCTATTACATTAAAACTTTTTATTTGACATTGTGTGAACTTTTAGAAGTTGGAGCTGGAGTTTATAGTTTTTGGATGGCACCTCTTAATATTTATAATCCTGGTGTTGAAAAATATTTCATAGCCTGAAAGCGCTATGTGTTGCGAAAGCTGGGCCAGGAAAAATACTGAGCCCTCTTTAAATTCATTATTTGAAATTTTTTTGTACTGTGGAGGACACACATAAACAATAAACACTTTGCTCCATTAGAAAACTCTCGTTGGTAACATTTAAATGCTGCTTTTCCCAGCTTGTTTTTCCAGTGCTAGTCCTGGGGCTGACACCATCTCTGACTCTTAGAAGAGCTTGATCCAGCACAGATGGACTTGGCCAAATCACAAGTCACGGCTCAGCACAGATTTGCACGAGAGTCCTGAGGAAATGGTCCTACCGGCATTTCTGTCCTCCTCCTCAGTTCTGTCTGAGCCTCCTTTTGTTCCTCTGGAGGCTGCTCAAGGAGAAACATCCCATCCTATCAAGAGAGCTAGGTTTTATCTGTGTGTATGCTTCATGTTGGCCAGAAATCATCCTTGATGAAACCAAATACAATTTCTGTATCTTATCTCAGGGAGAGTTTGCAAGCATGGCAGAAAGGTTTCCCTGCATATGTTGCTTCGGTTAGAACAGGAAATGATGCAGAGGGACCAAAGCTCCCTGCCTTCTCCACAGACAGAGAGAATCAAGGTTTATTTCTTACTTTCTCTACACAACTGCCTGGATAGTCTGTTCTCTATTACTCAACACAAAGGAGATGGATGCCTACTTCCCATTTAGAATTATGTGAACCATGTAGCAGAGGGAAAGAGATATAGGGAATAACTTCATAGGATATACAGCTCCCTGCCCAATTTACCTGGCAGCTCCTGTCTTATGGGGTAGGCAAATATGAACCCAATGTCATTCTCCCATGCGCAAAGAATGGAATTGAATATACATCATTTAACTTATTGGTACATTACCACCAAGAGCCTCTTAATGGGAGGTGTTGGACATCTTCACTTGTCAAGAAAATTTGTAATTTTCCATCATTGTTAGCCATGGTGGAGATAGGGTATTTGAATTGTATAAACTGGATACTTTCTTACCACAGCCCGATGCATGCAAGTTTGGTGCTTTAAAAAAAAATCTGGGGAAGTTTCTAGACATATAGATGCTCTGGTGTCTTATTTAGAGTTGTCTCAATATTAAACACTGCTCTCTATCAGTCATATTTGTCCCCAAACAAAAGGAGAATTTTGCAATAGCTGTATCCCTACTGAGAGATTATAGTTTAAACTTCTTATCAATTCTGAACACCAGTAAAGAATTCTCAACAGAAAAAGATCTGTGGCTTCAACCATATCATCCTTCTAGGCTAGATATGATCTATAAAATGTCATCTTATTCAATAGTGCTGATTGAGGGAAGTGGTGTGGGAGCCATGCTGAGGTTGCATCATAGTTTGGTATCAAGATTGTGCAATGGTTGATTAATAATGTCTGCACTGGTGACTGAGGTAATGATGGAGCATCTGCCAACTCTCTGTGTTTCTTCTTCTCGATCGTCACTTCTCACCCCCTTTCTCTTTTTGAGAGATGACTGTTGGATCTGACAGTCTACTCACAGTTTGAATAGACCCCTTGCCATTCACGTTGGAGTGATCTGAATGCTCAGTCTTCAGATTTTACTTGCTAGACAGGTCTCTTACTCAGAACAAATTAAAAAAAAAATGTCTTGCTGTTAGGTATCATCATGTCAATTCCGCAGGCGTTTGACTAAATTCAGTGAGTCTTGGAGGTCATCACCGGATAACTGATGATAAAAATTCTTCAGTGAAGAAGTCTGCTCTTGATGACTGTCCTTCCAGAAGATGTTTGGCAAACTTGTCAGTTTCCCCTTCTGAATTCAATATAGTCTCTCTTCCTGACTTCAGTCACTAGGCGCTGGACAACATCAGCCAAGGAATCACTGCGGGATGATTCACTGGGACCAGAGTGGAGGAAGAACACTCAAAATGTTTTGCAAGAGGAAAATATATGCTCATGTAAAGTGTTAACACTGTCCATTTTTCAAGACTGACCCAATGTCTGAGCAAGAGAAGAGGAGAAGGATGAAGAGGAGGACGCATAAAAGGAGGAGAGAGAGAGGAGAAGGAGGAGGGTGTAGAGTATTCCAAAGGGTTCTTTGGATCTTGGTTTATCATCACCATGAGACTTACAGACTGGACAAATATAGTCTTCCTTGGTTAAAGAAATCATTTAGAACTGGGCTTCCTTTCCCCACTTGTAAAGACAAGATGAGGCTGGTCTCCATTTTGATGTGATCATTGGGAAGAAGTTGACAGAAGCTTCAGTTAAGGTCACCCTCATGAGTTCATGCCAGATGGGCTTGCATGTCAAGAGGAATGGGGACATTTCAGCCTGTTTAGTTTTGTGGCTCAGAGAAACATTCCATTTTTCATATCTTTCACAATTAGCAAAAAAAACATTTAATGTCATAAATCTTCAAAATGAGAGTATATACCAGCAAGTTGGACATCATTATGTTTTCAGCATGCAATGAGATTTATCTAAGGGAACTGAGTTTCTGGCTAGCTGCTGCATATACTAGTTTGAGATGTCATTTCTGAAATCCCAAGACTAAAACTCATTGTCCCCTGCAAATGCTACACCAAGTAATGAAGCAATAGAGAAATCCTTTGGAAATTTTAATTCAGACAATTATATAACCATGAAACTATTTTAAAGGTATTTTAAAATATATAAAATATTAGAATTTTTTCATCTGTTTTCTGAGCAGGGAATGAAGATGGGTTCATAGAGGGTGTATCAGTCAGGGTTCTCTAGAGTCACAGAACTTACGGATAGCCTCCATATAGTAAAGGAATTTATTGATGACTTACAATCTGCAGTCCAATTNCCAACAATGGTTCAGTAGTAGCTGTAAATGGAAGTCCAAGGATCTAGCAATTGCTTAGTCCCACAAGGCAAGCAGGTGAAAGAATGAGAACAAGACTCCCTTCTTCCAATGTCCTTACATGGTCTCCAGAAGAAGGTGTAGCCCAGATTAAAGGTGTGTGCCACCACATCTTTAATCCCAGATGACCTTGAACTCAGAGATCTCCCTGTCTTAATCTTCTGGAATCCATAGCCACTATGCCTCAAGATCTCCATACAAAGATCCAGATCAGAAACTTCAGGCCCTAGTCTTCTCTTCCATCAGCTGATCATAGGGAACACCCCATGAGGCTATAGGTGCATGCTTGGCAACAGATGACATTGTAACAGGAGTAGAAACCATAGGCATTTGANCAACTTCTTCATGTAACTTGCTTGTGCCTTCAGGACCTGCTCTGGCCCGATCACNTATATACCACTTCCATTTGATAACAGACTGCTGCTGTGCGCGTCCCACTTTATGACTTGCAGGGTCTGAGTACCCAGCTCATGATGGGTAGTTCAGGTTGCATAGTAAATTGGTGTCCTATTGTCAAACGTTCAGTTTCCAATAAGGCCCAATAGCAGGCCAAGAGCTGTTTTTCAAAGGGAGAATAGTTGTCTGCAGATCATGGTAGAGCTTTGCTCCAAAATCCCAAAGGTCTCTTCTGTGATTCACCTATAGGGGCCTGCCAGAGGCCCCAAACAGCATCTCTATCAGCCACAGACACCTCAAGTATCATCAGGTCTGCTGAATCCAAGCTGTAGAGCAGCCTGCACAGCAGCCTGAACCTGTTGAAGGGCCTTCTCCTGTTCCAGGCCCCACACAAAGCTAGCAGCTTTCCGAGTCATTTGGTAAATAGGCCGAAGTAACACACCCAAGTGAGGGATGTGCTGCCTCCAGAATCCAAATAGACCCACTAAACATTGNGCTTCTTTCTTGGTTGTAGGAGGGGCCAGGTGCAATAACTTATCTTTCACCTTAGA
>NC_034609.1:37272894-37288408 GCF_900095145.1 Mus pahari | reverse complement strand
TCGGAGATCTCCCTGTCTTAATCTTCTGGAATCCATAGCCACTATGCCTCAAGATCTCTATACCAAGATCCAGATCAGAAACTTCTATCTCCCAGCCTCCAGATTAGGGTCACTGGTGAGCCTTCCAATTCTGGATTGTAGTTCATTCCAAATATAGTCAAGTTGACAACCAGGAATAGCCACTACAGAGGGGAATGTAAAAATAATCTTAAACATTATATTGGTGGTGGCTCCCTATAAATAGATATATAATGTATCTATGGTATTAAGTTTTCATGGGAAGGGGAATTGATTAGGGGAGAAAAAGAGCTTCCAAGTTCCAATCAAGATGTTTAAAACACAGTTGTATCTCACTAATTTTTGAAAGTGATCATAACTCAAATAATGTAAATTGGCAGGTTGTATTATTAGAGTGTATCAATTACATTGTTCAGTTCCTCTGAAGACCCTGTGGAGCAAGGGATTTTTGTGTCAGTTTATACACAGAGGCACAGGGAACCAGAGAAAAACATGAGGTACCTAAGCTTGCAACCCACTTAGCTTTAGTTGTCAACCTGACACACCTGGGAAGAGGAAATCTTGGCTGAGGCATTGCTACTATCAAATTGGCCTGTGGCCATATCTGTGGGCCATTTTCTTGATTGATGATTAATGTAGGAAGGCCCTGCCCAATTTGGGTAATCTTTCTCATCTTCCAGTCGAGTTTTTTTTTTTTTTTCTTGTTGTTTTCCAAGGTCTCTTTCTTTGTCTGAAGGAAGAAATTTTTTGGTATTACACCCCTTTAAAATGAATTCTTTGAGGATTTTATACAATGCACTTTGATCGTACCCCCCCCCAGCCTCTCCCCTAATTCCCTCTCTTGGCCACTTAACTTTGTATTCTCGTTCTTTAAACTAAGTCTTTTGAATCAAATCTGTGCTTCTGATACAGTTTTGTGTGAGTGGACATCCAAAGAGTTGTGGTCAACAGAGCAGAAGCCATACATATAAAGAAAACTGACTCTCCTTCTCCCAGGAACTATCAGTTGCCAGTTGCCTTTCAGATCGGGGTGGGATTCATGCTCATCACCCCTGCCCATGCTGAGAGTTTGTGAGGTTCGAGCTTGTACAAGCTTGTGTGTGCTGTCCGGCCCTGCTGTGTCTAGAAAAGTGTCTTTGTAGTCACTTACCGCCACTACCCACTAAAATCTCTCTGCCAGTCAGCTTTTCTTAATGTCACCCTTAAAGCCAACCAATAGTGAAAATGGCCTTTTCAATTTTTTTCTTCATAGCCTACACCATTAATTTTTAACACATTTATACTGTGAAACAATGGCCACAATCAGAATGTAAAACCAGCTCCGTGCTCCCCTAAAATTGTCCCAAAGCTGTCTCCTTGTAGTCTCACCTTCTTAAGACACTGGGTGTACTGGGAGCATCTCTATTATCTGACTACCATCTTTTCCCGAAAGCTGTAAGAATTTAATAGTAGGCAACTTTGAGGCTGGCTGTTTTCACTCTATATCGCCTCTAAAATTTAACCAGGCTGTTGCATGAGTTCCTAATCGTTACCTTCTTGTTCTGGGTTGCACTCCCTGGTATGGAGCTAAAGATGGATTTAGCCACTGAAGGATGTTTCAGTTAGAGAAAGATGATTATTAATATTTGTATGACAAATTAATAGGCAAAGATAGAACTAATAAGCGGAATAGCATTGGAAGATTTTGTATACTGTGAACAGGGCAGTTATGAATATTCGCACATATGCTTGCGGGACTTTTTCCACTTTTCAAGGATTTTCTGCAGTAGGATTTCTGGGTCATATGCCAAATGTTATTTAAAGTTTAAGAAAATAATCTTAACACTTAAAAGCATTCTGCCCCATGTGACAAGAATTTCAAGTTTTCCAAAAGTTTGTTTTTTATGTTTCACAAAATACATGTTGCACGTATTTTGTGAAGGCTTTTTGTATATAGAGGTCCATTTTTCTCCTAATATACTCCTGATAAAGAGTATTATTACTGCAAAAAAATGATTGATAATTTTGTCAGGAAAAGTATCAATTATTGATAATCTCCACACACGTGGTCAAAAGCTTGACCACGTGTGTGGGTTTGTTTCTGGGCTTTGAGGTGGATTCTGTTGACATATTTGAGGCTCTTATATGTCAACATTGTGGTTATTGATGTGTTCACCTTAAAGTCACAGAGCACGAGTCTACCCGCTCCATTCTTCTTCAAAATTGTCCATACTCCTTCTTTCTTTGCATTTCGTATACACTTAAAAAAAAATCCTGTTGTAACTTTTACTGGAATTGTGTTCAGTAAGTCTATATGTTAGTTGAGGATATACAGAGTGTATATAACAATATCGAACCTTCTAGTGTGTAACTATGAAATACCTCTTCACTTCTACAGGGGACATGTGGCTTACTTACTTCATCAATATTTTATATTTCACAACATAGATAATTCTGAGCATGTTTCATTTTCATGATACTGTTTTATGATGTTTCTTTTTTATTTTTGGTAATTTACTTTCGTCTGAAGGATTCTGCGTTATCAGACTTTAATAGAATTATGTCAGGCATTTTTGATAAGTATTTTGATAAGGCATTTTGGTAAGTACACCATTTCCTCATAGGGTCCTTAAAGGATTATATTGAAAATGAACCTTCAGGAAGGACATGCGCTTGGGTCTTTTTGGTTGGTGGTGCTTTTGATTTTTCTTTGTTTCCGTCTTTTTTTCACAGGAGGTCTCACTATGTAGCCCAGTAACTTGATATGTAGACTACACTGTCGTTACTTTTGTTCTGGACACAGGGTTTTTCTATGGAGTCTAGGCTTGCCTCAAACTTGTGGTCCTCCTGCCTCAGAAACCTGAGTGACAGGATTACAGGAATTGACCACCATGCCCAGCATCTAAGATTTTGCTTTTAAATTTAATTTCATAAGATTTGTAATTACAAATAAGCAAGTTAATGGGAAAAAAGATCTATAATTATACAAATTTTGATAGTATGATTAGACACATTTAATGTTTATGTAGAATATGTATCCTTTATTTATGTAGATATATTCTTTACTAAATTTTTCTATGCATTTATTTTATTATTACATTTTGGTTCTTTACTCATGGAATACCTGACTTTTATTTTACATTTGTTATTATTATTATTGTTCTTGATATTATAATTATTATTATATTTTGGTTCTTTACTCTTGAAATATATTTATTATTATAATTATTATTATATTTTGGTTCTTTACTCATGGAATACCTGACCTTTATTTTACATTTGTTATTATTATTCTTGTTATTATAATTATTATATTTTGGTTCTTTACCCACAGAATACCTGACCTTTATGTTACATCTGTTATTTATTATCTGACTTACTTTACAATTATTATTATTATTATTATTATTATTATTATTATTATTATGTGTATCTGTGTGTATTGTGTTTTCACATGTACACACATGCCACAGAGTACCTATGCATATGAGAGGATAAATTGCAGGAATGGATCCTGTCTTTCTACCCTGTATATTCTGAGGATTAAATCTGGGTCATTAGACTTGGCAGCAAGAGCCTTTACTGGCTGAGCCATCTCGCCAACCCTAGATTATCTGACTTTTAAATACTACTTCGTTCCATCTATTGAGATTTTTACTATATAAATTTATGAAGGCCTTTGGCCTTGTTGTCACTTTGGGGATAACAGTATAAATATGTCTCTTTTCACTTGCCACCCAGAATATAGATTATAGAAACCTCATGACAGTGTGTGTAATTTTTACTTCTCTTCTTTTAACACCGTCATTATTGTGTGTGTCCCACCAAAGAGATCACTTTCTTAGCTTGGGACTATTTAAGAGCCAGCTGCCTTCTTGTCCTCCATTGAGAACTGTCTTCTTGATGTGAACATTTTTACTATTAATTAGCCAATCTACGAGTAGAATATTGGCCTGAGAAGCTCAGACTTTCTGCTTATCAAGAAAGAAGCCAGCAACATTTAGCTTTGAATGTTTAGCTTGGACAGAACGTTAGACTCATAAATACTCATTTGCGAGCAGTCACCAGGGTCTGTAGAAATAAGTGGATTGACCTTCGGCAAGTACACAGCTGAGCGGCCAGACAGGCTGCCCTGTTGTCAGGAAATCCCTGGGGTAATAGATTTGACACAGCGAGAGAAACAGATCCACTGTCCTCACTGCCTGATGAGATTGTCCTGGTGGCAGCTACATATGTTCTTTGGCACACAGCCATTTCCGCAACCCCAAATCAACAGCACTTCAGTGGTTGAAGCCTGTCTGAGGAGTGGTTCTGCAACTCTTTGGCAAGCTCCCCAGAGCTAGTGATAGGAAGGAGCTCTCTGAAGATTGAGGCGAAGATAGAGATGAGGTTAGCAGGTCACGCTGCAATTGTTAGCTTTTAAGAAGTCACAAAGGGCTCAATTTGGTAAAGTGTCTGTCATACAAACGTGAGGACCTGAGCTTTAAAAAATGGTGTGGCCATGCGGATCTGTAACTCTAGAGGTGTGTGTGTGAGAGAAAGTGGGGGGGGGGTGTCCTGGTGGGCTTCAGACTACATATAATGTGCAGGGTAGTGTTGGATACTGCTTTTTAATTTTTTTTAAATGCTACATTTAAATGAGAAAGACGTTTCTTTACATTGGTCAAGGACCCAACAGAATTAAGAATTAATTACTATTGGTTGTGTAGACATAAACGTCTCTGCAAACCCGATGTGTGTGTGGCGCACAGAACAGAACCGTTTTAATAACTGATAAGAGTGAGCTAGCCAGCCCAGAGCCTCCACCAGGGGGACAGTCTTGTCATCCATGGGAATCCCTATGACACTATGCAATGGGTTCTGCTGCTGAATGCTTACCGTGCTGTGGCTCAGATGGTACTGTAACAAGGATGGGATGAAAGCCAAAGAGGATCTAAAACAGATACCTGGTCTGTAGTGAAGCTGAGCGAAGGGTGCCTTGGGCTTAAACACACACACACATACACACACACACACACACACACACACACACACAGAAGTTTGCACCAAGCTCCTTTGAATTAAGACTATGGAGGAAAATAGTCACTGTAGACTGAATACGTGAGGCTGATCTTGGGTTTTGATAGCAGCAAGACAAAATCAGGCACAGTACAGTGTTAAAGACGACAGATTCCAAGTAAAGAATTCTGGACCCAATCTTCCCCACTGTGTGACTGCTTCTGTTTTGCATATTCCCATCTCATGGGGAGTGTTCTTGAGATTCAGAGGGTCCAGTAGTTTATAGCTATCTGATATGGTAGTTACAGGAATATAGGTTATAGTTGAAGAAACATGACTTGGATAAAGATTTCTGGTGTCTAGAAAGCATTCAGTGGGTTTTAGCAGTTTGCCTGAATAGAAAAATAACTATCATCAGAATGAAGACATGAGATCTTCAAAGTCAATGGTGACCTGGTACCATTCAGCAAACGCTATTGATCATATAGGAGTTGATCAGTTTCCTGAATGTCGGGAAGATGAGGATTGAAGCTAGAAAGAGGAATGGTTAGAGCAAGAATCAACAGATGGAAAATATAGAAAACTGAATTGGTCTGGAGAGATGGCTCAGCAGATAAGAGCTGACCTTAAACTCATAAAGGAACCTGGGTTTAGTTCTCAGAATCTGGGTTGAGTGGTTCATAATCAATCACCTGTAACTCCAGATCCAAGGGACATGATACCTCCTTCTGACCTCCACAGGCACTGAATACACCTCTCTCTGTCTCTGTCTCTGTCTCTGTCTCTGTCTCTGTCTCTGTCTCTGTCTCTATCTCTCTCTCTGTCTCTCTCTCTCTCTGTCTCTCACACACACACACACATGCACACTCACCACAGGAAAAACTCATAAAGATTAAAAGTATATTGGGCTGATGGAAGTTATCGAGATATTTCTTAATCTTTGAGACCAAACTAGGTCAGATCAATCGCTCACCAACTTCCAGGACCTCAATCATTAATATCCCTTCAAGTTGTATGTATAAGACTAACTTACTGATAGTGTTCATATGGAAATCAGGCAAGGTTCAAGAGGTTTTCTGTTTTGTTTTCAGATTTAAAATTCTTACTTCCTGTATCAAAATCTCATTATGTGCCCCACCTGGCTCTAACTCATGATCCTCCTGCCTCAGCCTTCTGACTGCTAAGGTGATGGGTATAACCTTCCACATCAGGATTCCTAGCTACTGTGGTTTCTTCTCGTGTTTCTTAGAAGATTCTACTGTAACTGTTATCTAATTTTCCTCCTTCATGATTCCTTACAGGCATGGCTTCATGCAACTGTGCCACCTAGTACCCTGTGGTATGTGCATGCTAATCTTGGAAATTCTCTAGAATGATTTTCGAGAGCTGACCTTCATACTGACTGCCCATCTTTGGCAGTCAGAAATAAACTCCAGCATGGGAACAGTGTAACTAATCTCTTTCTCCTGTTCTATCTTGAGAAACAACATTTTTAAAGCCCCTTGAACTTAGCCATGATTTAAACATGATACCTTATTATTTCAGTGTCTGTGGTCTTGCTCAAGAATCCAGTGTTGAAAAACCAAGACACAAGAAAAATAGCCAATGGTCAGGGCCTATATTAAGAATGCATCCAGAAGGAGATTTAGCTAATTGCATCTAAGGGGATGTGGTTTTGGGAAGAACAGCTTGTGTTCTTCAAGTCACTGGTGCTCTGAATGCGGTTCTTGATGCGATATGAAATCGGGTCCCAAAGGAGTTGTCCCGAGTGATGGATGCAGTGATAACAGAATGGGAAAGTGGGGAGCTGCAGTGCTCTGGTTAAGTGGTGCTGATGGCAGTGCTGGGTGATGTACAAATGGCTGTGCATTTCGATTAAGTGTCTTCTGTGATAGCAGTACTTCAGCTTCATGTGGTTCATAGCCTTGGATATTCATGTGGTCAGTGTTTTGTTTCCAGCCATGTAGTGATGGTTAAAGTAAGGATCCCCTAGAAATCAGAAAGGGAATAGCTGCAGAGATGAAAAAATATATACATCTTGAAATGGGCACTCAGACTGTAGCCCAGGCTGGCCTCTAACTCATTATTAAAGCTCACTACATCGTCCAGGCGGGCTTCAAACTCGTGGCAAGTTCTCTAACCTCAAGCCTCTAAAGACTTTTAGCTACAGCGCCCAAATTTAGAGTCTCCTTCCTCAACTTGGGACAGAGTCTTAGCAATTCCAGGCCATAGCGAACTTTATTAGGTGAAGATGACTTTGAACTTCTGGGCTTCCTGCCTCCATGTCCCAGGCATACCACCAACCACCACACCCAGCTGAGTATTTTATTTTATTTATTTTTTACATTTATCCTTTTTTTGTTTTGATATAGTTCTATGTATGTTGTGGGCATATACATGCCACAGAGCATGTGTAGAGGTCAGAGGACAATTTGAAGGAGTTTGTTTTCTCCTTCTACCATGTGGGTCTTATGAATTGAACCCAAGTTGGTAGACCTAGTTATGAACACCCTTACCCATTAAGCCATCTCACAGGCCAGGGAGAAACAGTTTTGAGAGTATCAAGAAAAAGCTGGTTTTCAATGTCCAGATCTCACAATCTAGTGTCATGAAGCTGCCAAAATAATTGATGAAAAGTGTGGTGTTTCTCATTAGTATTATTTCAAAAATAAACACGTTTCGCTCTTCTTATTACAAAAGTCATGGGCACTTACAAACTATCTCAAAAACACAGAAAACAGCACCAAAAAAAAATCCACCATAAATGACATCAAGAGAAACAGTTATAGTTTCTTGGTATTTACTTCAAGTCAAATGCAAGTTTATTTCTGTGTAATTGCTGCTGTTATGAGCCTACAATGATGCATCCTGTTCGGGATCCATGGTGGACAATCTCCTTGGTATTCTGAAACTTTGCTGAAATACTATTTTTAAGAAATAACTGGAAGTTAGCTTAAGCAGCAAGGCTTCCTAGAAACTAGAGTTTTACATTTCTCTCCACTCTCCGTTATCATCAGAGACACTCTACCAGGGAAGAGCAGCATACACCGTCTCAGAACTCTTTTTCACCTGACTATCATTAGGGCATTCTGGACTCTTGATGCATTCTCTCATATTCTAATATGGACTGAAGTGGAAGTTTCTGGTTGTGTCATGTGATGCAGACTCACGTGGTGTCTTGCTAAGTGAGGTAGACTCATATGGTATTTTGCTGAGGCAAGACCCGTGGGAAGACACATGATGTTTGGAGAGAGTATAAATAGGACTCAATGGACGGTGATGCCCCGCTTGCATATCTAGCCTTTGTTGTTCTTGACTCTTCGCTGATCTTCGCTTCATTGAGAGAGGCATGACAGAGAACTCGTGACATCCTGTACGCTCCTGAAGCCTGGCTATTTCTGCTGGATCGTGTCACTGATGCTGAATTGTATTAGGCATCCTGACACGACTGAGCTAGACTGCTGGTATCCTGACAAATGGAGATTGGAATCGCCCCAAAGAACTACTTCTAACTACTTCTAACCCCCCTCGTCCTGTTTACCTTTTGTTCTCCCCTATCTTTGGACAGTGGGCTACAAGCGGGTGTGTGCGGAGGGGGGTGGGTGTCGAAGTGTTTGAGAACCCTTATTAAAAGTAGGTTTTGAAAAATCTAAGCCTACAACGGACAGCCACCTTGTGATATATGCATTAAAAATTCATGCTATAGATATGGCAGGGAAAACGTAAAGGATTGACAGTGTCAAAAGCAAGCTTCAACTATGCTCCAAGAACCTGCCCGGAAATAGATAGCATCATATGAGGGGAGGGAGTATCACTCAAAGGCGGACACCCATTGGCCAATCCATGAGTCTGTCTGGTTCTTTGGCCAATTAGTTGTGATCAACAGACTACTGCTCCACCCTGAAAGATACCCACACCTAGGGGCTCATACTCCTAAATAATTTACATGGCATGTGTGATGTATGTCTTCAGATGGCATTTGATGTGGCTGATCTTCATGTAGAGATTATTCCACTGGGCCCCAGGAAATCACATGGGGAAGTAGAAATGGAGGAAGGGGAATGAGTCCATGCCTGAGGGGTTTGAGAAAGTCTCCTTCAGTTTTTGCTGACATTGCGGATACTGGGAGTGAAGCACCGAGGGACATGGGTAGCCTCTAGAAACATCTAAGGCAGGGAAACAGTTTTGCCTTCTCTGTAGAAAGACACACAGCCTGACAATACCTTAATGTAGCCATTGAAATGGCAGACACACTTCTGACTCCGCAAAACGGAAGGGGAGGGGTCTGTGCTGTTCTAAGCTATGAAGATGATTGCTTAAGGCTGTTCTGGGAAACTTACCAGCCTCGGGTGCTCCAGGGACGAGTGGACATCTCGAGTGTTCCAGTGCTGGTGTCAGCAGTTTACTCTTGCTGAGGGCTGGGCTGCAGTGCACTGTAGCAGGAGATAATGTTCCGAGGCAGGTGCCTGGGAGCTTTGAGGATCTGTGTTTGCCTGGCTTAGCAAAACCTGTCATCAGAAGCCTGGAGGAGACCCACACTCAGAAATGGCTGGATAATTCTCCAAGAACAACCCAGGCAGCTTTGAAGGTGTTTAGACCAGTAGATTCATTCCCCTGCAACTGTAAGTAACTGATCTTCTAGGGCAGTGGTTCCCAACCTTCCTAACGCCCTGACCCTTTAATATAGTTCCTCATGTCGTGGTGACCCCCCCCCGCACCATAAAATTATTTTTGTTGTTACTTCACAACTGTAAATTTGCTACTATTATGAGTCATATTGTAAATATCAGTGTTTTCTGATGGTCTTAGGTGACCCCTGTAAAAGGGTCCTTTAATGCGCCTGCAAAAAGGTTACTACCACCGTTCAGAACCACTGTCCTAGATCTTCATTTTTCTCTGTTCTCCGAAACTCAGATATACATGTTTTAAAGTAGGTAGTGTTGCTCAGGTGAATACTGATGACATTTACTGCCTTTTTAATTTAATTTTCAGCTGATGATTTATCTAATCTGCATAATTTTGAAGACTTATGTGTGTGAGTATGTTTACCTGTGTGTGTATGCATGTACCACATATGTGTAGTGTTCCAGAATGCCAGAAGAGGGAATCAGATCTTTTAAAAACTGGGTTACTGATGGTTGTGAGCTGCCACCTGGGTGCTGAGAACTGAAACTGGGTCCTCTGCAAGAGTAACAAGTGTTCTTAACCATTGAGCCATCTCTCCAGCTCTGTTAACATCTTTTTGATTGAAGTGTTAAGAATGTATCATAGGTACTTCATTCCTCCTTAGAATAAGGAACAAAATACCCATGAAAGGATATAGGTACAGAGACAAAATTTAGATCTAAGATAAAAGGATAGACTATTCAGATTCTACCCCATCCGGGAATCCATCCCATCATCAGCCACCAAACCCAGATACTAATGCACATGCCAGCAAGATTCTGCTGAAGGGACCCTGATATAGCGGCCTCTTGTGAGGCTATGCCAGTGCCTGGCAAACACAGAAGTGGATGCTCACAGTCAGCTATTGGATGGGACACAGGGCCCCCAATGGAGGAGCTAGAGAAAGTACCCAAGGTGTTGTAGGGGGCTGCAACCCTGTAGGTGCAACAACAATATGAACTAACCAGTACCCCCTGAGCTCCAGTCTCTAGCTGCATATGTAGCAGAAGATGGCCTAATCAGCCATCATTGGGAAGAGAGGCCCCTTGGTCTTGTAAACTTTATATGACCCAGCACAGGGGAAGGCCAGGGCTAAGTAGTGGGAGTGGGTGGGGGTATAGGGAACTTTCAGGATAGCATTTGAAATGCAAATAAAATAAATAAATAAATAAATAAATAAATAAATAAATAAATAAATAAGAATGTGTCATAGGGGGCTGGAGAGATGGCTCAGCCTTTAAAGGCTACTCTCACAACCAAAAGTATAGAATGTATCATAGGTAAACTTCAAAGTGTGATGTATCCCGGACTTACCTCATTAGTAGTCCCGGTATTCTGTTCCTCATGAGTAAACATTTAAAATTTTGGCAAATAGGAACTTTCTTGGTCTGCTGGCTCACAGAAAATACAAAGACAATGGGAAAAAACACAATGTTTACTTCAACACACGATAGAAAGAGAAAATAATTCACAACAAGAAAATATTACTCAAAGGTGAGAAGCCAAAAGAATGATACTTTTTAATATGTGGATATAATAAATCTAAGCCTAAATCTTTCCCATTACATTTAAACAAGAAGATAATAGTGACTGTATTTCACAAGACTCTTCTTAGGAATTACGCATGGAAATGTTTTTCCTAGGCACTGTTTGGGCTTTACTGCTCTGTAACCTATTTTTTGAGACGATTTACTATCTGTTAACATCTGTGGGGCCTGCATGACCTGGATTTGATTTTCAGACCAGGCATGTGGCAGCAACTAGAACATATCGCCACTGTTGTTAAGGGTTTTTCTATTTATCGTCTGTATTTATAACTTTCCTATTTTTCCCCAAAGAACAAAAATCACATAAAATAAAACAAGAAACTGGGTCAAAGACAAGGAGAGAGACTCCATATGCTAAAAGGATGAGTTAATGAATTTACCATGACTGAGTATAAAGGTTTGGTTCTGAAGCAGCAAGAACAAAAATAAGTACCATTTTTTTTTTACTATTTTACTAATAACAATGTTTAATAAGTAAACACAATGCTAATAGAAAATTGATGAAAAATGATTTTTACAAGAGACTTCTTCTATTTCTACATTCTTTTATCTAAGACAGTAAGAAATAGTTTCTCTTTTGGAATGAAATTCCAGGGACCTGGCTCAGCATGCACAAGGCCCAAGGTTCAACCCTCAGCACTGCAGGAGAAAAACAAAACAATTATCTTCCCATTTTTGACCAATTCCAAAGACAGAGACACCGTTCCTGTGTTCAACAATGATAGTTTTCAAACTTCAGTGTGATGATTAGTATAATATCCAACCTGACAAAATCTAGAACCACTCAGAAATGGAGTCTTAAGAGAGGGTCAGTCCAGATCAGATGGTATGTGAGAAATCTTGATTATAGTAATTGAAGAGGGAAGACTCATCAGTCATTGAGGGTGGCACCATTCCCTAGGCAGGGAGATCGTAGACTCTGTAACAGTGGGGAAAGCCAGCTGAACACTAGCATGCATGCAACCATTGTTCTCCATTCCTCATTATGGAAGTTATGCAACCAGTCCTTGCTGTCATGGACTGTAACCTGGAACTGTGAGCTGAAGTACACCCTTTCTCCTTTAACCTTCTTTGACACAGTGTTTTGTCTTAGCAACAGAAAAGAATGGAAGACAATGACATCTGGATGGCCCAGAGTGCTGATCTCTGCCTTCATCCCCCAGCACGTCTGATGGCCTCTAGCCTGAGAATTTACATTTTCACGGAAGTTTCTGGATGACACCCATGGTGTTGATCTGGGATGTGGCCACGCTGTGAGAACCATTGCTCTTAAGCGTGACTACAGATGACATCTGAGAAGAGATCTGAGTGGCCTGTTGGAAACAGCTTAAAAAAAAAAATCAATTTCTTCTTGGGGCTACACGATGGCTCAGTGGTTAGAACACTCATCACCAAGCCTGACAATCTGGGTTTGATTCCTGGAACCCCACATGATGGAAGGAGAAAAACATCTCCTGCAAGTTGTTCTCTGACCCTGACACATGTGCTATGGCATTCACAAGCACATAAAAATATTTGTTTAATGTCAAAACGAACTGTTCTTTAATGGCAATGACCTGTATCACTTCAGTACCAAAGCCAAGAAACTGACTTGGCAAAAACCTCTGATGATTGAGTTCACCAGTTTTATATGCATGCATTCATACGTGTGTGTGTGTGTGTGTGTGTGTGTGTGTGTGTGTAGCTCTTTACAATTCTGTTATGTATGTGTTGGTTAACTGCATTGTGTGTGTGTCTATTTATGTAGCTACCACCACAATCCAGATGAGGCACCCTATCACCACAAAGACCTCTTAGTATTCTGCCCTTTAAATACATACCTGCCCTGTGCCACTTTCCAGCCCCTAAAACTTGTACCACTGATCGGCACCACCATCACTGTAATGTAGCCACCCCGAGGATGTTTTATGCATGAACTCATACAGTATGTAAGATCTTGAGATCAGCCTTCTTTCCTCCACACAATCCCCCTTGAGTCATACGTCATACAGTTGTAAAATACCTTGGAGGAGATTTTCAGGAAGAAGCCCAGAGAGTATACCCAGGGCAAAGTAGTAAGGGTTAGAATAATGTAAACCATCCTTTCCTGGCCTCAAAGCACACCTGGCTTGGGTTTGGTGAGTTTCAGGAGAAAAGAGTAGTGGATGCTTCCTTCACAGTGAGGATCCAAAGCTCTCTCTTGGCATGTGTCTATGGCTATAAGGGTGTGTGGTGTACTTCCAAGGCATTGAGGTTCAATTCTGCTCCTTAATTCCCAGGCCCATCCTGTGTGGTCACAGGATGAGATTTTAGGGAATATTGAGGCAGAGAGATTTACTTCACAAAGAAGCCATGACCCACAAATACAAGGTACTAATGCAAGGGTGTGGAGTGGGGTAGCCTGACCTTCAGATGCTAAGCATCTTACCTCCCGTCATGTCCCGGAGTTTTGTCTCATTCTAATCTCTTCAATGCTAATGCTTCCATTCCTTCAGCACACATGTTCCTATATTTTCTTGACTGTTATAATAATTGATGTATTTTGTAATCTGTTTAGGAAAACTCAGTTTTGCACAATATAACTTCAGGGGTAAAATATTGTTTGGGTAGATGATGATGGTTCAACAAGTAAAGGCGCTGACTTGAGTTTGGACCCCAAGATGTACATGGTCAAGAGGGAGAATTCACTCCTGTGATTGACTTCTGACATCCACTTGGCATGTGCGCGCGTATACACACACACACACACACACACACACACACACACACACACACACCTCCACCACAGTTAATAAATAAAAAGAAAAATGAAACAAATACTACAGTGTCTTTCATGAAGTTGCTGTCAAACTCATTTGTCAGACAATTAATCAGTACCTGCTGTATACCAGAGACCATTTGGAAGGATAATCCAGTAAAAATGATGTATAAAGTCCTAGACATTATGCAGTATACATGATTCTTTTTGCCAAGAGAACGATTTCTTTTTAATCTTTGTGTGTGCTTGTGTTTGTGCACATGAAAGGCCGTAAGAAGCTATCAGATAACCTGTAATTAGCACCACAGGCAATTGTGAGTCTTCAGACATGGGTATTGGGAAAGGAATTTGGGTCATCTACAAGAGCTGCAAAGGCTGTTAACAACTGAGTTGATAAATAGATACTGGGAAATTGTAAATGTATGGAGAAGCTTTTTATTTAATGAAGGCAGAAATGCCATCTAGAGGTGCCATCTTCATAGAGAAAAATCAGTGACCATTTTATTAAGTCTGTGCCTTCTTATCACTGAGGACTCAGAAATACATGCTCCGTTTTTATTATTCGTGCTTTCATGCTCCCTTTTGGATAGGACTCAAGGTTAGAAAGCACGGACGAATCTACGATAGAGAGCGACAGGGCTTGCTTATCAGTCATCGTGTGAATCTCAGACAGTGCACACATCTCAGATAGAAAACGACACGGCTCATAGAGTTCCCCATGGTGTTGTTCTCTCTGTTTCCCATCATGGTTATGCTCAGGTGCCCAGGGGATGAACGTTCAGCCACTCGGTGCATGTCTCAGTTTGAATGTTGGCTCTCTCCATCCAATAACTTCTAGTTTATGTTTACTCCTAGTGATGGGCTCACAGGAAAGCCAGTTTGGGAAGTAGGGGACAAGAGTACTTATGGATCTGAGTCTTGAGGATAACTGTCATTTCCTTTTCATTGTTGGATAAGAGGAGAGGCAGGAATTTATGTCTTGCCTCTTCTTCCCCTCTCTGTGGTGTTTTATTTCACCCAGTGTGGACTTTGTGGCTCTACACCCCAGAACCGCTCGCCATGTAGAGTGAGTGTGATGGTGTTCACTCCCTAGCTACTATGGTATCTCCCTTGCCTTATAGTTGTGAAATAGTCATAGCTAACGTCCAGAAGCTCAGTCACCTTTCTGTCTGATACTGCCTCTCCCCTACATATGTATCCAGACCTTTTGGGTGTTGGTTCCAGAAAGTCTTGATGCGGAAGGTATTCAGTGCTTCTTTGTCTAGAATATGAGATACCCAGCTCCAAGTCCTAGGATCATGGCTTGAGAGAAACCAGACCAGAGTTAAATTGAATTATTCAAATCCAACCCAAAATATAGTACTATGGGATCTCTTGCTAGTCTCTCTTCCCAAGCTCAGCTTCTCTTAACTTAGTCCTAGTCATTCTGAGTTATTTGTAAATTTATTCACTCCAGCCCTTTCTTAGGGCTGGTATACCGTACACTTTGTAGCTTAATACCACCCAAATGGGTCTCTCTCTCTCTCTCTCTCTCTCTCTCTCTCTCTCTCTCTCTCTCTCTCTCTCTCTC
>NC_034609.1:37269617-37272851 GCF_900095145.1 Mus pahari | reverse complement strand
CTCTCCCCTCTCCCCTCTCCCCTCTCTCTGAGGGCAGAGGTCTGAAGTGAAGATATCAGCAGGACCTGTCTTTCTAAAAGCTCTCAGGGAGTGTTCTATGACATTCCTCAGCTTCTGCAGTCTGCAGACAATTCTCTCTATCCCTTACCTTAGAGATTCAGTAAGTCCAATCTCTGTCTTTATGTTACCCCTTTCCTCTCATTCCCTTTGCCTCCTTCCCTGCCTTTCTTTGCTGTGCCTTTTGAGGCAGGGTCTCATGCTATTCTAGTCTCCAAATTATCATTTCCTTGCTCAGCCTCCACATGCTGGAATTATAGATGTGACTCCCATATCCAGCACGTTCTTTCTGTTAGAAAGAATGCTTTTAATTGAATTTGGGATCCTCTCTAGGATTATCGTATCTGGCAATCCTGAGTTATATATGTAAAGACCTTTTCCCAAGTATGATCCCATTCACAAGATACAGAAATCAAAAAAATGAGCAAAAGTTAGGTGGGACTACCACTCAGTCCACACCAGTCCCAATATGTTTCCCCTGAGCTACCCAGTCGTTTGCTCAGGCTCTAGGAAAATGTGAACATCCGTGTTCTTACTTTGACTTGACAAAAGAGCCAACACTTTCTTCTTGGGGTCTTTTTCTTGAGAAGATGCCATGGCCCCTGTATCACTTATAAAGGAAAACATTTAATTGGGTTTGGCTTAAAGTTCAGAGGTTTAGTCCATTATCATTGCGGAGGGAAGCATGATAGCACACAGGCATATACAGTGCTGGAAAAGGGGCTGAGAGTTCTACATCTGGATCTCAGAGCAGCAGGAAGATGCAGTGACAATGGGCTCAGCTTGAGCATTTGAAACCTCAAAGCCCACCTCCAGTGACACTTCCTCCTTCAAGGCCACATCTCCTAATAGTGCCACTCCCTATGGGCCTATGTTGGCCATTTTCATTCAAACCACTGCAGTTTCTTAGCTAGTTACAACAAAATATGGATGGCGGTAACACATATTGTGATCCCCGTGAGCAGTGGGTACTTGGCCAACAGATACATGCAGAGAGAAAACATCCAATTACACTTTAAAAGCACTTGTGTTTTGTCAGCTTTGAGCTCTGTGAAAGAAGTCTCTGAGGATGATACCAACTGGCCTGCCTAATTCTGTATGTATGTGTTGTATTTTCCTTCAAAGGATCCAGCTCACCATCTCTTGCCAAGTGCTTAGTTCAATCTGTGACCGTGTTTGTCAGGGAACGTGAATACTCTGGGGAATCTAGAATGTGGAGGCTTAGCTGGGTCTGTGGATATGGGATCTTCACAGAGCTTAGCTTAGTTGCATCTATGGCTACTTTAGCACAGCTACTTTTGCAATCGAGTGATGTTCCAGGGCTTCCTGGGCCAAACATCAAGTAGATAAAAGAACATCGACCTCTTCCCTCCTGCCATGTTCGGCTTGGCATTCCTGCAGCACCATGGGAGGAAAAAAAATCTGGCTACTCCATTAGTTCTCTTCCACGGTCAATAGATTGTCTAAATCTAGAGGCGGCATCCCAATTGGCATCGACCTAACCTCATCTGATATCAGTGACGTAGCAGACTCTAAAAAGGCCAAATTGGAAAATCTGTTCTGCTGAGCCCAGTCTACCCAAAGAAACATGAGACACAGTAACATAGGTGACCTCAGCCACGTGTTTTAAGCTGACTCATAACACAGCAGTGGGTAACCACGCTATGAACTTCACGCCCTCAGTCTACAAGCTGCCAAGGATGAACTGTACTTTGCAGGATTGTTCTGAGAGCAAAGACAGAAGTGACGCCGGGGCTCTGTGCTGGATGCAGGCGAATCAGAAAACCACAGAGTATACTGATGTGTCTGTGGATGGGTGTCTCAGACTGCTCCCTCCAGAAAGAAAGACTTCCATGGCTATTGAAATTAGAGCAGGGTCTAGCATGGCTTATGGGGAAGTGGGGGGGAGTCTCTATCTGCTTGAGTGGCACGTGGAAAGACATTACAGAATTCGTGTTCTTGGTAGAAAACAGATGGGAAGGAAGGATACAAGTCTAGACACCGTAAACTGGATATTGTGCTGGAGATCAGTATCCTTCAATAGAGGCTGACTGGTCCTCACTGCATCTAGCTGTTCTCAGGGTATTTGGCTTATGGCCTGGGATTCACCCCCACTTCCATTTTTACAGCTTTCGCATCGTCAGCGTTAGGTTCTCCCTGTGAAAACAGCATGCATTCCCTTTGCTTCTGTTAATCCCAAATAGACTCATTCCTTTCTTGGCAAAGTCTTGTGGTTTCAAGGTGGAAATGTGTCCCTTCATCTGAAACTACACACCGGCAAGTTTGCAGAACACTGTCTTCAGTAATGACAACAGAGGTAGTTTTACAAATAAAGGAAAACACATTCACACAAAGGAAAATCAGGTCCATGGGGGTCCTGACTTTGCTAAGGGTCACGTGCACTTGATATGGAATTGGTATTTAAACTCACCGTTATTGGCCCTTGTGGTGAGTTGGATACTGCATCCAGGGGATCATTCTTGGGATTGTCCTGGGAGCCTTCTAGAAAGGAAGGACTGCTAGTCACTTGGAGGTCACAGGTGATTGTCATAGGGAAGGTAAAGTGCAGTTAGCGAGAGCACCAGCAAAATGGAGATAAGAAGGCTTGTGACTGATTAGGAAACATAACGGGGCATATGTCTCTAGTATTTCCCTAGGAATTATGTTTCCCCATAAATAGCCCTGTAAACCAATGGAGGAAATGACAGTCAATATCCTCCATCTCCTTCTCCTCATCATCCTCTTCCTGCAGGAATTTATACAACCATATATGTGTGTGTGTGTGTGTGTGTGTGTGTGTGTGTGTGTGTGTGTGTGTATGTATCTCACAGGTATAACAACTGTCTTACAGATGGTAACTGAAACCTCAAGGTTAAATGACTTGGTTAAGATTGCCAGATGAATTGATGTCGCAACTACATTTAGAAGCCTTTTATTCAGAATTTGTTATCTTGCCTTCTGTGCAAACTGGACTGGCTATAGTATACAGTATTTGTGCCCTATCCATTCATATGGGCCTTAGAGCTGGTTTTGGATGAGAAAACTTGTAGCTTAGTCAACCTTGCAAGATCCATTGTAGGTAAAGAAATTCCACTCTCCAGACAATCTGAATGCCCAAATAAGCTCACTAAAGCTTACATGGGGAAGAGAGAGAGAGGGGGGGGGAGGGGAGGGGAG
>NC_034609.1:37265383-37269410 GCF_900095145.1 Mus pahari | reverse complement strand
AGGAGAGGAGAGGAGAGGAGAGGAGAGGAGGAAAGGAAGAAAGGAAGGAAGGAATGACACTCTGGTGGCTTTCATTGAGAAAGGTAAGCATAGGTTGCCATGCCAGGGATGAGTCAGAGATTTAAGTAAATGCTCCTTTGTATGGTGAGAGAAAAAAAAGTACCATTGTAGAGATGTTATCTGCAGGACCCAACATCTTCCAACCTGCAATGCATGGAAATTGTGGAATGGGGCTGTCGGAAACTACACATTCATAAATATTGATAGGCTGACAAAGAATTTTAATTTCTAGATGTCTGACTCTGATTATTTCTGCAAGACAAACACCTTTTAATTCCCCCCTCAGGCCCAAGATCAAACTTGGGCTGTCGCCTTCCAGATAAGTCATCTGAATGGCTAGACGCAGCCCAGGTAAGCACACACAGGGAAGCTAACCATTCAGCTGGCGGAGAAATGAGAAAACTGGATTTTGCCAGAGACCTCGTTTGTCTGGCTGACTGTCTGTCGGCCAATAGCTGGGGGAGGTTGTGGGTGCTCTGCCCAAGACCTCTCACCTGGGGCAGAGGGAGGCAAGCTTCTCCCTAGCAAAACTTTAATTTCATGTACAAGACTTCCCCAGATAATCTCCATCTTAGTACAAAATGCAGAACTGTATTGTGTCCTATAAGGCCTTAGTAATCAACCCTCATCTTTTACCCAGCATGCTGCTGGCTTACCACTCCAGGTCCTAAGAACACGCGGTTCTCCTGTGTGGTTTCTATCTCGGGGTTTTCCAGCTTCAAGGATTCTGTCTTGTCACGTGCGCTTGTCTCCTCACCAAGGGCAGTCCTGGCCCATGTCACAGCGCTTGGCTTTACATGTTCTGAGGGGTTTTATTGTAGAGTGTCCATGTCCTGCTACTTTTACTCTTGCCAGGAAAGCAAGAAGCACGTTCGTTCGTGGGACCGTCCCATTCCGTTGACTCTGTAGTCATGGAAACATTGAAACATGTCTCTATTCTTAGTGAGCAAAGACACCTGCGGTGAAGCGGGCCAGCCTGAGTTCAGTCCCTGGGTCCCACAGAATGGAAAGAGCGGCTGCATTTGCGCATGTTTTCTAGTACAGACGCCTGCCTGCTAGTTCACCTCTCACTTCCAGATATACTTTGTCATAGACGCATGGACACACACACACACACACACACACACACACAAATAAATAAATAAAATGTAATTTTTTTATTAAAATTACAGTACTCTTTTTTTTAGAGTATACGTTTTGCACAGACTTTAGATAGTTGCTTTAAGGATTATGAGTAGCTATTTAGCTTTTTTTACTGTATCTGAAAAGATATAGTAACCATTCCCACAGCAACCATGCTCTCATGCAATTCTCTCCCCGTGGGCTATCATTGCCTTAGAGCTACATAGTTTTGAAACTCATTAAGCACTACTTTAGCTTGTTCTTTGCACTTTCAGACCTGTCCTAAGGCTCTCAAGGAAAGGTTGGACTGTTACATTGTTTTCTTTGTTTTCTCTTCATTGCCGGTGTTTCTCAGATTTTTTTGTTTGTTTGTTTTGTTTTTGTCGTTACATTTAGTTTTTGGTGGGGGAGACGGAGGGAGAGAGATTGGGTATGTGCATACCACAGCATACATACGGACATCAGAAGAGAGCTTATGGGAGCCACTTATTGTCTACCACATAGAACTAGGAGGTGGAACTCAGGTTCATGGCAAGCCCTTATCCATTGAGTCACATTGCTGCTCCATGTTCCCCATTTCTACCGGTGTCATTTTCCTTCTTTATGAAGAAGTCCTTTCAGGGATTTGGTTACAACCTGTCACAAATGATTTTCACCTTCCTTTTCTGAATGTGTCTTTATGCCACCTTATTCCCAAAGGCTAATTTTTTTGGCTTGATGTAGAATTTGTATTGACTTTCTTTCTTTCTTTCTTTCTTTCTTTCTTTCTTTCTTTCTTTCTTTCTTTCTTTCTTTCTTTTCTTTTCTTTTTTTTTTTCTTTTTTTCATTTCAATAGCTTAAAAATGTTGGGCTATGTCCCTGTAGGCCAGTGGCTTTCAATAAGAAACCTGCAGTCATTTGAAAACCTTTAAATAATAAGTTTATTTGTCTCTTTTGGTTAGTTTTACAGTCAACCCAGCATAACCTAGATGTTCCTAGGAAAGGCTTATAGGAAAGAGGCATTAAATTGAGGGCACGGCTAGGACAGGTTGGCCTGAGGGGCATGTCTGTAGGAGAGTATCTTGATTGTTAATTGATGTAGGAGGGGCAAGCCCATAGTGGGCAGCATTACTCTCCTGAACTGTATAAGAATGAAGATGGTTGAGCCGGGCATGGTGGCGCACGCCTTTAATCCTAGCACTCGGGAGGCAGAGGCAGGCAGATTTCTGAGTTCGAGGCCAAGCAGCAACAAACAAAACAAAACAACCACAAAACAGGCAAGCATCCATCTGCTTCTCTCTGTTCTTGCCTATGGATGATGTGACCATCTTCCCCAAGTTCCTATCTTGACTTCCCTCAGTGATGCACTGAACACTGGGATTGTAAACCTGGTAAAGTCTTGTCTCTACTAAACCGTTGCTTTTGGTCAAGGTGTTTTATCACGTCAAGGGATATAAAAGTAGAGCAGTGTCTTAGTGCAAGTTTATTATGGTTTATATGTCGAATTATGTCTCTCACTAAATTGAGGGATCTTTTTCAACTTTTCCTCTTCAGTTATTTTTTTTTAATAATTCATTCTTTCTATTCTTTTAGGGTATATCAATCTATGAATGCTAAACTTGAGTGTGCATTTTTATGTAACTTTAGCATATATCTTTTTCCATATTGGATAATTCTATTGACTCCACCCATTCTGTCCCTTTCCTTCTTCTGTCTGGTCTGTCCAGTAAGTTTTATGCATATAAAAAAGGTTTATTGGAATTTGGGGGGGGGCTGTCTATTATTTCTTTGCTGAGACAGCCTATTTTCCCCCTTTTGATTTTAAAAATTTTTATAGTTGTTTGCTCAAACCCTTTCTTATTAGTTTTATTGGAGCCCTTGTGACATAATTTATGTTTATATTATATAAGTGTGTATATGTCTGTTGATTGTCCCTACTCACATGAGTTTAGGTTTTCCTGACTTTTTAATATGCTGAATCATTTCAGATTGCATCTTGGTGTGGTTTAATGTTACATAGAGAGACAGTGAGTCATGTCAAGGTCCCAGGCAGGGCCTTGCTGGTTTTCTCTCAGCCGTGTGCTGCTCATTTAGGTCAATCTCCAAGTTCTAGTCATGGTCTCTGGGCTGTAATCCTAGGATTTAGATTCTAAAGTTGGTTTGGGGGCTCTCGGCTCCCTTAGTGGTTCATCTGGACCCTGGAAAGTAGTCTATGTATTCATCAAAGTGATTAGAGTTTTCAGTTCTGAATAGGGTCACATCTGTCCACACATGGTCAAGGGTATACACTTATTTATAGATTTCTATTCTTGAATTTTTTTTTTGCTGGAATACCTTCAACGTTTTCTTTAGAAGATGTTAGGAATTGAATTCAGAGCCTCCTGTGTTGTCATAGTTAGTTCTAAACAACTCCATACCAACCTAGATATATCTGGGAACTGGGGAATCTCAATTAAGGAATTGCTTCCACCAGAATGGCCTGTGGGTATGCCAGCTCCTTTGGGTATGGATTTTTAGAGCCTTGTGAGCTGTCAGATATAGCTACTGGGAACTAAACGCAGTTCCTCTGAAAGTACAGCAGTTGCTCTTAATTGCCGAGCCATGTCTTCAGCCCTCAGTTCCTGTCCTAAAACATAATAAAAGAACAATGGATAGTTCATGGCTGTACACTTAATTTTATCAATATGTGTGCACCACGTGTGTGGCTTTTATTTATCCATGAAAATGCAAGAAATGAATTAAAAAAAAAAAAAAGATAAAGGCCGGGCGGTGGTGGCACATGCCTTTAATCCCAGCACTTGGGAGGCAGAGGCAGGCAGATTTCTGAGTTCGAGGCCAGCCTGGTCTACAGAGTGAGTTCCAGGA
>NC_034609.1:37238519-37265303 GCF_900095145.1 Mus pahari | reverse complement strand
AAAAAAAAAAAAAAAAAAAAAAAAAAGATAAAACTGAGATTTTTTTGTAAGCCTGCTTGCTCTCCCTTCTGCCATTTTCCTGCCCGACTGTCCTGTTGCCCACCACCAGGGCTGATGTGTGAAGTTCAGCCAAGACACACTGAGGGCTGTTAAAATTCTTGTTCCCTTTCTAATCTTGGGGCCGTGAAGTGCAGCTTCTCAGTCTTCGAGTGGCCACTCCACTTGCTACGGCTGTTGTGTTGCTGTGTTCAGTGAGAGAGGCAGATGGATGCTTTGTTCCAAGCGGCCTGGGTAAGGAATCCCCAGGTACTAATGTAGACAGTTCAACTGACCCTTTGGAATCGCTGCTTACTCAGTAGTCCAGATAGCTGCTTGCATTTCTCAGAGGGAGCAGGAAAAAACAAACATATGCAAAAGAACTCTGGGCTTTCATGCGGTGAGACCTACACTCTAATCTTAGTCAATTTATTTTAGGCAAGTTTAATATGTCTAAATGACTATCAGAAGCATAACTATAATAAATATAATAATTAACCTGCTCAACTTGGTATATACATATATATATATGTACATATGTGCATATATATGTATGTATATGTGTATATGTATGTATATGTGTGTGTATATATGTGTTTGAATGATATATTTTATTTATGTTGTTATATAAATTTATTATAATTGTTATATATATTTATATATCTTTTATATATACTATAACAATACTCTGTGAACAATCAAGTTGTTTGATTAAGACAAGATCTCAGTTATTTAAGAGATCTGAAGGACAATAATTATTAGGGGCTAGGGGTGTAGTCCAGGTGGTAGGGTGCTTAAAACACATAAAGCCCTGGGTCTGATTCCCAGGTCTGCGTGAACTTGGTATAGTGGCACATACCTACCATCCCAGCACGTGGGTGATAGAAGGAAGTGAGAGATTCAGGAGTTTGGAGCCATCCTCTGATACACTTGGAATTAGAAGCCATCCTGGGATACATGAGGCCCTACTGCAACCGTTTCCAAAAGATAATGTTTTTTTTTTTTTTCCAAATGCATGTAATTTATTCTTCCTCATCCATCAGCCACTTTGGTGGACTTAGTCGGAAATGGCATCAGTCCATGTCAGATGCCATGAAACTTCAATTATGCAGTGGCATTTGCTGCTTCTTTAATTGTTCTCTTAATTCTATGCCGGTTGTCCCTGGTATGGAGTGCCATTTAATTCAGAACTAATCTCGTCTTTGCCATACATTTCTTCCCTCAAGGATATCAGTTAGAGTCAACACATAACCATATAAAGTCAAGAATAAAACTATTCACTGCTTTTATTTTTAGGTTTGGATTTTCGAGGCAGTCTCTTGTAGCTCAGACTAGCCTTGAACTTGCCTTGCAGATGAGAATAATCTTGAATGTCTGACCTACCCTGGAGCTGGTATCACACTGCTTGTCACTGCCCTCTGTGCATGTGTGTGTGTGTGTGTTCATGTGCATACATGTTTTGATGCATGTGGAGGTCAGAGGTCAATGTGTGATGTCTTCCTCAAACACATTCTATATCTTTTTTTTTTTTTTTTTTTTTTTCTTTCTGTTTTTTTTTTTTTTTTTTTTTTTTTTTTTTTTGAGACTGGCTCTCTCACTGAACCAGCTCACTGATTCAGCCAGACCGTATGACCAGCAGCCCATGAATCTTCCCATTTCTACCAATGCAGCGCTTGGATAACAGGCGCAGGCTACTGTGCTGCCTAACCTTCACATACGTGCTGGGACTTGAACTGAGGTCCCCACGCTTACGTAGCGGCAGGCATGTTGCTATGTCTCTAGAACCCACTGTTTTTTATTAGATGCTGACCGTGGGTCGACTATATATGGCTGCCGCCAAGTCCTCATACAGCCTCCCATAATGAATTTCAGTTTTTTGCATAGAATGAATAATGGCCATTCTCCAACACACAGGATACCTAGCTCCTTTCAGAGGTATATGCAGTTCATCAAGATTTTTGAGGCAGAGAGGCAGCGTTTCATTTTCCTTGGCGGCTGAAGTTTCCAGTGAAAATGAAAGATTAATGATGTAACCGAAAAGTCAACCAAAAGAAAGGGCCAGGATTCTGTAACATTTGTAAATAGTGTAACGCTTTCTCCTGGTCACATGACCACAGAAAAAGCGAAAAACCACTGCAATAAAAACCCAGGGCTAACCTTTCCCTGGGTGTCTGGGGCTGGGCTTCCAGCACTTGATGAATGACTACCTTGTACCAGGAGGTCACTGGGGAGGGTCTGGGCCTTTCATGTGGTTGGGCCAGCTGTGGGCAATCTGTGGGTATGGATTGCCCTGCTGAGAGAAGCAAGGACGTGTGAAGGCAACCCAGAACCCCGTAGGAGGAATCAGAAGGGAGATGAATATCAAGAAATAATTTACAACCCAGATGAGGTCTTCAACTGGGATTTGCAACTCAACAGAAATCAGCTCCCTGGCTTTTGATGTCCCCTTGAAACAGATCATGTTATGTCTAATTTGGTATTTACAGGAGGGCAATTAGGTTTCTCTGTGTACACAACATCATCCTCACGGTTGTTTGCCACACACTCTGCTTTTGATACCCTTACAGTGGCTCATAGAGGATCAGGGATCTGCCCAGGGTGGAAGAGCTGGTCAGTAACTGAGCTGGGATTTGAATTCAGCACAATCTGATTTTAAAGTGCACATGGTCACACAATTAAAAATTAATGTCAGTTTTTCTTTCCTCTTCTTTCTTCCTTGTCTCTCTTTTTCTTTCCTTCTATCCTTGCTCCCTTTACTCCTTTCTCTGTAGCTCCCTCCCCTTCTCTCTCTCTCTCTCTCTCTCTCTCTCTCTCCAAGGTCTTGGTATATACCAAGGGTAGTCTTGAACTCAGGATCCTCTCGCCTCAGCTTCTTGAGTGGCGGAATTAAAGACCTGCACCACCACATTTTGCAAAACATTCCAAGGGTCTGTTCCTGCTTCAGAGATTAGCAGATGGGTTCTTTGGGTGTTTGGTAAGGAAATCCTGCTGACCTTACACTACAGAGCTCAGGATTACTGAGAACTCAGCATGTGACTGGACCCTTGGGAGTCTTGCATTGGCTTGCCGTGAGAACTGTGTCCTCATCAGAATTAATCATCCACTGATGCTGTGTATACTCTGCTGGTCAAGATGCCTTCCTTCCTGTATATGGCCTCTTTTCCTTCTCACATCTAACTGGAAGCTTTTCACCCATCGCGTGCCATGTTAGATGCATGGGATAGTAAAAGGTGACATGATTCTTCTCTAAGGAGACAGACTTCACGTTTGCCCTAAAGTTGTGATAACTCTGCTCTGGCCCACGTGCTGGCTTTTTTTTTTTTTGTCTCAGTGTGATGCTCTGTTCTCACGTGACATGACTTCATGTCCCTCTCCCAGTGCTCCCTTTCGCTTCTGCTCACACTCGTCCCTTCTCATCTCCAAGCGTAGCGTCTGTGTCAGTGTGTGTAGCGCCATGTCCTCCTAATAGATCTAATCCCTCCACAAGGGACCAAGAGGGAGGGCTCCTGACATTCAGGAGATTTGGGGGCTAAACAAACCTCACATGTCCCCCAAAAGCTGGGAGTCCCAAAGTCGTGAAAGCAGAAACAATCTCAGGGGCGGGTGGATTCTAACCAGAGAGCTGCCAACCAAGCTACCTAGAGGGGCCTCCAGGGTATGTGGAGCTGCTTGGCAGTCGTGCAGAGAGCTCTGGCCTTACAGTTTTGGTGAGTTGCTGCACGTGTTGGGGTGGACTTCTCAGAGATGCAGCTGCCTTTGAGTTATCTGTGCTCCTAGATGTCCCCTCACCCATACTCCTGTTAGTAAGCCCATTAAGTCATTGGTTTCTTGAGTTGGATTTTCGTAGAATTATCACCTTGGTCTGACTTGGCTTCCCTGTTTGGAATGAGTGTGTGTGTGTGTGTGTGTGTGTGTGTGTGTGTGTGTGTGCGCGCGCACGCGCGCATGTATCCAGGGGACAAAAAAATCTCATATAACAACAGCTAGTGCTTCATCTCTTCTCGATCTGTTTTCATGATGTCTGAATTATAGGCATTCATTAAAATTCAAGATATAGTCTCCTTTCCAAGAGTGACTCAAGAATAAAGAGAACTCATTCAAGAACTAGGCTTATGTCTATGACCCCAGCCAGGGCTTTGTAGAAAGCTCCAAGCCAGCTGACCCTGTCATAAGAAGACTCTGCCTCGAAACTACAGCAGCAATATAAATATAGAAGGACCTCTTCCATCAAGTTTTTAAGTCATGGCAATTTAACTCAAGGTCTTGGGCATTCTCAGCACACACTCTTCCATTGAGCCATGCCTTCAGCCCCTACCCTCACGGATTCTACAACTGAACCTTGTTCTCTATCTCGGGGAAATTGTTATCATTTGTCATCAACATACTACTTTTGTTAATTAAAACAGATGCAATTTGATATAAACATCTTTCTCTGTATAGTTAATTTCTTGTCATAGCTATAAATATGGAACTGAAAAGCCCATTGATCATTGATAGGTGTTCCAATTATGAATTTTAAAATACTGTTCAATATGCATGACATTGACCGAAAGAAACATTGGGAATCATAAGTAATCAAAATACATATCATGGAGCCAGAAAATATTGGCACACATAGGTATAACAAGTTTTAATTGATTGCTGATACCTAAGTATTAGGGTTGGGCACCCAACCCAGGTTTCTGACTTCGCTCGACAAATTAGAAGTTTTGGCAGTATGTGTGTGATGGTCTACATTGATAGGATTTAGAATTGCCAAGGAAACAAATATGTAGGCATGTGTTTAAGGATTATATAGATTCAGTTAGCCGAGGTGGGAAAGCCCATCCTAAATGCAGGTGGCATAGTTCCATGGGCTAAGAATAAAAAGGGCAAAACAGGAGGGGAAAACAATAAAAAAAACAAACAAAAAAAAACCGTTGAAGTTGGGAGAGAGATGTGTTGATGGGTTCCAGGGTAGCAGAAGAAAGGGGGTGGGGAATGGGCATGATCAAAAATCATTGTAAACATGTCTGATGTTTTGGTATAATAGAAATTTAATACAAGGAGACCATGAGCTGAGCATAAATGTTCATTGTTCTCAGTGTTGCTTGACGGCAGAGGAATCCTGTCCAGCTTCTTAAATCTCCTGTGGCTGTGCCTTCCCGACCATAATTGACACCTTTGAGCTGTGAGACAAAATTAGCCCTTCCTTCCTTAAGTTGCTTTGACCAGATATCTTGGTGCAGTAAAGGAAGTAAGTAATGTAGCATGGCTTACTTTTGGCACGGCCGTCATTCTCTCAGGCTGCCCCCGAGGCCCCAGCTTCAGGAATTGTATCTCCCTGCTGCACATGCCACCTGTAGCCACGTCCTCGGTGTGGGATGACAGTGGTCATTCTTCCATTCGCCCTCGCAGTCAGCCAGCTTATTTCCCACACTCATGCAGAAAAGAAAGTGATTTCATGTCACTTAACGGTTGCAAAGGAATAAAAGGACTGAAAGGAATGAGAGAAAGCTTCTGCATAAATTTTAAGATTCTTTTTCTATTTCTGTGAAGGAAAAAAAGTACTGGGGTTTCAGCTGGACTTTCGTCAAATCTGTAGATTGCTCTTGATAGAATGGCCGTTTTATAATATTAATTATTCCAATCCATGAACATGGGAGGTATTCTCAATTTCTAGTGTCTTCCTCAATTTCTTTTTCATTAGTGTTTTAAAGTTTTCATTATAGAGGTCTTTCATTTCCTTAGTTGTTTATTTGAGTGTTTTTTTTTTGTTTTGTTTTTGTTTTTTTGGCTACTATGAGCTGAATTGCTTCCCTGATTGTTTTTTTCCCTTGGTGTATTTACCATCGTTGTATAGGAAAGTGCCTCCAAGCATTTGTCAGCTCAAGGAGTATTCTGGTGGAGTCTGCCCCAACTTTAACAATTCTCCACTCATGAAAATGGGCCAATCCTAATTAATACGATGCATCATAAACAAAGACAGGAAATGAGATGCCTGGGCTTGGGTGGAAGAAGGGGAGAAGGAGAAGAAGCAAATGAAAACTTTGATCAAAGAACACGTGTGTAAAGTTGTAAAAGAATAGACAATTCTAAAATAGCCTTCACAACACAATGGTACAAAGAAAGTGTTGGTGTTTTCCTATGGGGACGACAGTAGAAAATAAGCTTGCAGGTTTAATATTTTGTTTGTATGTATGTATGTATATATGTATGTAAGTATGATTTCTGTGTGTGTGTGAGTGTGTGTGTGTGTGTGTGTGAGTGTGTGTGTGTGTGTGTGTGTAGATGATATTATGGGATAACATGATCTTCTGTGCTCTTTACCGCCCTTTGCTTTTGCTGGAATAAGTGAGCCTTAGTTCAGAGGAAATAGCAAGGTCTTAAAGGTGGACTACACCCAAACTGTATATGACTTTCAGTGGTTTACAGCCAAATTTCTTTATTTTGGTCAAACAGGATGGATGATATTGGCCGAGTGGTATTAGATTGTGCTTTACACAAAATGCTTGAAAACTAGGCTCTTGTCTATTCCACATGACGCTTGTGTCCACGGTACTCTTCACATGCCTCTCTGACACTTCCTGAAAAGAAATGACATTCGCCAATCAGGAACTTTTCATGGGTTCCCAGGGAACTCTCATGATTTGAGTATGAACTATCCACACAGATTAATTAGCTGAAGGCTCCATCTCCAGCTGGTGGTGGTATTTGATGAGGTAGTAGAAATTTAGGAGGTGGGATCTAGCTGGAGGAAGTAGGGTACTGGAAGTGTGTCTTCAAGACCTATGCCTTGCCTTTACCAGTTACTGTCTTTCCTGCTGTGATTCCTGGTGAGCACCCTCCTGTCCCCATGGTGTTCTCCCATAGAAACAGGGCCGACTGATGGTAGGGTCAGACTTCTGAGACCAGGAGCTCAAATGAGCCCATCTTCCCTTAAGTTATTTCATCACAGGAATGAAAACCAACACAGATGCCTGGCGTGGTGGCTCAAGTCTTTTTTTTTTTTTTAATTTATTTATTTTTTTATACTCCATATTCCATCCCCCACACCCCCATCCACCCTTTGACTGGTCCCCATCCTACACCTCCTCTCCATCCCACACTGTCTCCATGTGGATGCCCTCACCACCCCCAACCTACCTACCCTCCAAACTCCCTGGGGCCTCCAGTCTCTTGAGAGTTAAGTGTATCAGTTTTGAATGAACACAGACCCAGAAGTCCTCTACTGTATGCATGTTGGGGGCCTCATATCAGCTGGTGTATGCTATCTGTTTGGTGGTCCAGTGTTTGAGAGATGTCAGGGGTCCAGATTAATTGAAACTGCTGGTCCTCCTACAGGATCACCCTTCTCGTCAGCTTCTTTCCACCTTCCCTAATTCAACAACAGGGGTCAGCTGCTTCTGTCCATTGGTTGGGTGCAAATATCTGCATCTGACTCTTTCAGCTGCTTGTTGGGTCTTTTGGAAGGCAGTCATGATAGGTCTCTTTTTGTGAGCACTCCATAGCTTTTAATTCCAGCAGTAGGAAGCATAGGCAGACAGTTCTCTGGGATTTTAAGGCCAGTCTGGTCTACAAAGTTAAGGAGTAAATTCCAGGATGGCCAAGGTATGCAGAGAAACCCTGTCTAAAAGACCCCCTAAAAAAATAAACAAACAAACAAAAATCCAGCAACATAGGAACTAATGACACTTGTCATTAGATGTAGAAACTATTATGCCTTTTGCTTCCTAGAGATTATGCCTGTTAAAACACAGATAATTAATATTTACTTGTAGAAGCAATAGTTAAAATGCCCAACAATCTGTCATCCATCCGTCTTTTTAAGAGAACACAGTAATGGTAACCATTGGCTGCCATTCTTGTTTGGCTGTATTTTCTAACCCAGGGTAGAAGGTTCTTCTGTTGTTTAGTGTGATGTGGGTCTAATATTTTTATTTTATTTTATTTACTTTTTATAGGTTTGGAAATGGAAATTTCAACTAGAGATGGAGAGGGAGGGTAATACAGAGGAAAAAGAAGGAAGGAGAGATAAATAACACTAAGGGTGTTTGAAAATGTCATAAGAGAATATAGTAGTTGGATAAACTTACCTAAAATACATATATAATGTGTGTGCATATACATATACATCATATACATATACATATATACATACATATGTAGATACAGACAGACAGACATAAAATGTACTTACTGCCACTTGGGGTGATAATACTTCTTCCAAGAGCCATGGACTATCTAATAAGAACTCCAGTACTAGGCATGGGAAACCTCCACTTGCATTGTTGTTCTAAGAGACTCCCAGAACAATATAGGCTATCGTCATTGCTCTGGATTGCCTCTCAGAACTTGAAAGTTAGACCCTATTGCTGAGGACATCTCACTTCAGACATAGACATGGAGGAACTGAGATAGAACTGACAAGGAGGCCTCCTCCTGAGGGCTAGCTTTCATACTATCCCACGGTACCATGCAAACTTTCAAGGAAAATTAGCAGTCCTTGTCCCCACCCCGCTGTAATGCCTGCAGGTCACAATGGCCATCCCAGAAAGACACTACCAACAATACTAGAGTGACTTACTTTTTTTTTCTCTTGGGAGTGACCAACAGCTGTCGCCAATTGGACTCAAGACCCACTTAATAGGAGAGAATTCTTACCTGGTATTGTAAATCTACCTAACTATTGATGGCTGCTCATAGGCCCTAGAGGAGAACTCTTATTTCATAGTATGGAGCACAGGTAATGAGGGGTGCTATCTTCATAAGGGTGTTTCTTTCACTTCTAGAGGTGGTTTAATTTTTTTCCAGATCTTTGCCAGTTGCAAGTCCCCCACCCTCAGCCCCGGAATAATCCAGCAGCTGTGGATGGGAGGTGAATGGCATCAGAACTATTACGAGCATCTCTGACGACGAAAGGTCAGAGGGAGCAGGTTAGTGCACGCATCCGGGAGCTGCTATCTCAGCCAAGCTCCAGTTTCGGTTTCCCAGAAAGCCAGTGCTTAGGCCAGCCATTATTTAACAATCTCAGCTCTTCCCTGCTCTCCTCCCACTCATCACCGGGGAGTAGTCTTTCATATTTATGAAGAGGGAACAGCACGAGCCAACGTTTGCTTCAGCGTCTAGTGCTTCATACTAAGCTTGTGTTAACTGACATATGTAATACTCAGACACTTTGTACCTTCTTTTTTCCTTCTCTCAAGTTCATTCCATGCCTCGATCTTCAGATTTGGGGGTTTGTTGGTGGCTAATGGAATGAGTCCTATGAATGCCAAGATTGGGATTGGAGATGTCCATGCATGCTGACTCATCCACTGATGTTTCTGGCCTCACCATGGGCCAGGATAACTTATCCAAAAATAATGTTGGGTTCTCTTCTGCTGCGTGCTTGCAATTCAGTTTTATTATCTCCCAGGAAAATGCATTCTAGACCCTCGGGGATTGTGGCCATAGGCTCCTTGGAAGAGTTAATCTGTTACAGATGAGTGGTTATCCTCTCGCCTTTGACGGGTCTCTCTCGAAGTAGGTGGTAGAGGCAGTAGGGTTTGTGCCATTTGTGTGTTCAGAGATATCTGGGGTTGCTAACTGAAAGTATTTGCGAGACATTCTAGGGGCCAAGGAGAAAGCAAATGTGAACACATAGTAGGTTGTTAATACTTATATCAAAATGTATTCATTATTCTCTGTGTGTGCGCACATACATGTGTGTGTGCGTGCGTGTGTGTGTGTGTGTGTGTGTGTGTGTGTGTTGTTATTGCACATGGGTGACAGGAAGCATGGGGAGGTCAGAAGGCTTGCAGGGTTTCTCCTCTCCTTCTACCACATGATTCCTGGGGATCAAACTGAGGTCCTCAGTCTTGGTGAGGTCACCTTGACCTGCTGACCCATCTCCCTAACCCAGTAATGGTTAGTTAGGTAAGGCACTAGTTTCTGGGGTTTTGACTCAAATAAAACATACAAACCTATACACATATGGGCATATGTTTATGTATGCATGAGTACATGTCTGTGTGAGTTTACGTGTGTGTTTCAGTGTGTGTGGCTCCAGAGGTCAACCTCAGATCTTGTTTCTCAGATGCTATTGACCTGGGACATCCCTCAGAGGCTGGGTTGCCTAGTTAGCAGGCCCCAGGGATCTGCCTATTTCTGCCTCCCCAGGCAGAACACTTATTTGATCCATTGCATCCCACTTTTTCACATGGGTTCTGGGGAGTTGAACTCAGTTCCCCTTGCTTGCATGGCAAATGCGAGCCATCCCTCCAGCCCCATGAACGTAAGTTTAAGTTACAATGTATCTGCCTATAACTTGTTTTACTTTGCTTAAGTGTCGCAGAAGAAAAACAACAAAACCAAGAATCTGAACTAGAGACCGGTAAATCCATGCCCCTCAAATAGCTACAGGGAATATTCTAGCGTATTTCCATTTGGCGATGTGTCTAGGAATTGTGTGTGGGAGAGTATACGCTAACATCTGGTTTGCATTTGGTTTCATTTTATTTCAATTAATGACCCATGTTAGGTTGTCGAACAAGGTGGATGTGTGAACGCCAGCTTGTTGTTTTTTTGCTTTTCCAGATGAGAGCAGGCCCAGTTCCAGCAAGGCACCTTCCCCCGCACCCCCGACATACCCTCATTCCTCAGGCCCAGTATCCCAGAAGAAAGCCTGGCCTGTGCCCAACGCACCTGGGACAGGCAACCTGGGGCATGGCAGGCTGAGCCCCCCTGCACAAACACAGCCCCTCCCCACCTCTAGCTTGGGGTGCCGCCATGCCTGTTCTCAGCTGAAATACCATGAAAAATGAGTTCTTGCGGTATTTTCAATATAAACAGCAGAGATGCCACAGGAATTCAAGCTCTCGAGGGACTTGCTCTCTTCCAGGGCTTAAGTCCTGGGAAGACCCTTGAGTTTTGCCACACCTGCCCATGAGAGAAGGGAGGGCTGGCAGTGTCCAGAGGCTGGGGACATCCCCTAAGCTGATGGCTTCCTTCTTTATGAGGCGGCCAGCCCAGAGTTTACTGGACCGCACGTGCCCAAGAAAGTCAAGGCAAGGGCAAGAGTCGGCAGATACTCATCAGTGAAGGTCTAGATGTTAAGTGCCTCAGGCGTTGCACACCATAGGGTCTCCACTGACAAGAGCTCTGTTGCTGTAGCAATGGAACTGGCGGGAGACAAAATGCGAAGGCCGAACATGGTTATGTCTCAATAAAACTTTATTTATAGAAGTAGTGACAAGTCAGATTTAGTGCTATAGTTCACCAACTCCAGCAAGCTCGAAGCTCCCTGGATACCATCTGGGCTCCACGGCTTCCTCCAGAGATGTAGGCGGGGCCATCCAGCTTCCTTGAGGCGGGGGTGTGTGTGTGTTTGTGTGTGTGTGTGTGTGAAAACTACGACTCAGAGCTCTCTTTAATCTCAGTAAGATACTCCGAGGGCTTCAGATGCAGTCTCCCTTGGGATTGGCTCCTGAAGTCCTTGCTTACAGGGTTCATCTCTGGCTTCCCAGATGGCTCTGCCAGCTGGGCAAATTAACTCCTCCATTCTGAGATAACACTTCCTCCAGGCCTTTAAGTAACTCTCCTGCATTGCGTCGATTTTTCTCATGCCCACATTGGTCAGCCTTGGTAAACAAGTAACTAGGTAACCAGGTAACTTGGTAACTGTTCTTCTACCATATTCAGTGAGGCAGGGTCTCTTAATCAAACTCAGAGCTCACTGATGACTAGTCTTACCAGCCAGCTTACTCTAGAGCTCTCCTTTCCCTACTCTCAGAGGCTGGGACTACAGGCCACCATGCCCACTGGGCACTTAGATGGACTCTTGGGATCTGAGTTCTGTTTCTCATGCTTGTTGAGGATAATCTCTGAGCCCATAGGAATAGTACTCACTGTCTCTCCCCAAAATAGTTATACGTATGGATGTTTAGAGTTCATGTATGTCTGTGTGCATGTGTGTGCAAGTGACCAGCAGAGACCAGAAAAGGACACCAGACTGTCTAGAACTGGAGTTACAGTTATTAGCCAACATTTGGGTCCTGGGAACCGAGCCTGGGTCCTCTGCAAGGACAACACATTCTCCTAACCACTGAGCTATCTTGCCAGTTCCTTTGTTCTCTTCTATAGCAATTCATCCATTGCTTCATCCAACATACCAGCTGTTGACTATATTCTCCCCAGCTCTGTGTTACTGTGAGCATGCGTCTTAGAAATATAATTAGGTCATCATCTTGAGGCCACGGGTTTGCTTTATTTCTGCTTTTAGCTAGAGCATAGCACTGGGGCTTGGGGATGAAGTACATACCTGATAAAAGGTGACCAAATACCTTTTCTTTCCCAACCTCCCTGTTTTTGTTTTCAAGATTCTCAGCATAGAGTAATATGCCTGGCAGGCACCAAAATTAATACTTTCTGACTGACGTCACCACGGTGCCCTTTTAATGGACATGTCATGATGTTTATTTGTTAGAGCAACCTGGTTGCCAAATATCTTGACCTTTAACATTTCACCCAGTGGAAAGGCTAGACGACTAGAGGCAAAGGCTTTGGACTAGAGGGAGAGGAATCAGTCTAGGGTGGGTCTGGAGAGAAGGAATATTAGGGGCTCTAGGTCTTTGTCCTTAATATCCAACTAGATGGACCCAGGACCCGCCAGGGTGATTCTCTCCCAGCTGCTAGACTCTGAATTATTAGCATTTTCCACACAAGATATGAGAAGAAGGGACAGAGAATTGTGTCCCTCCTGCATCTGACTTTAATGCCCAGTCTCTCTGCCATGCCCCCCACCTTCTGATTGGTTTTATGGGCTCCAAGAAAAGGAGGAGCTTCTGGCTCAAAGACTGAAAGCCAGTGCTTTGAACCTCTGTGACATGAAAGATGCTTTACTGAAAGGGGCATTAGTTTCCACTCTGTCAATGTGAGCTATAAAGGTCTGTACAGGGCCATCCCATCATTAAAGAAGCGAAGTCTGGTGAAGTGGTTCCCACCTATAATCCTGACACTCAGCAAGGTGAGGCAGGAGGATTGCACATTCAAGGCCAGTCTGGGCTGTACAGCAAGGCCTTCTGTCAAAAAAAGCTAAGGGTTGTGGATGCAGCCCAGTGACAGAGAGTTGCCTAGAGTGGGCAAGGCCCTGGCCTCCATCTCCAGCATCCTTAGTATATGTATACAGCTTACTAGGTACTGGTGGTACCCAACCCCACTTGGGGCCATCAAAGACATATGCAGCTGATACCTGTTGTAGTGTGTTTCCTGTGTGCTGGTATGATAAAAGACTGTGACGAAGGAACTTGAAGAAGGAAGGATTTCTTTGGCTTACAATGCCAGAGTTTGGGGGAAGTCAAGGCAGGGATTTCAGGCAGGAAGCATCGGGGACCAGTGCTTGGTGGCTCGCTCTGCTGTTCGTGTTCACCTGGCTTCCTTGTACAGCCCACACTCATCTGTCTCAGGATGGCACTGCCACAGTGGGCTGGGCCCCAGCGTTACCTGTCAAGCGTCACAGTGTCTCACATACATCCTCTAAGGCCGATCTGATCTAGGCAATTCTTCAGCTTAGGTTGTCTAAGGGTGTCTCCCTCCCCTACTCTCAGAGGCTGGGACTACAGGTCACCATGCCCACTGGGCACTTAGATGGACTCTTGGGAATCTGAGTTCTGGCTCTCATGCTTGCCGTGAGAGCCCATAGGAATAGTGCTCACTGTCTCTCCCCAAATGTTTATACGTATGGATGTTTAGAGTTCATGTATGTCTGTGGGCATGTGTGTGCAGGTGACTCTGGAGTGTGTCAAGTGGACAATAAAGTCTAGCTCTGATACAATGTCTAAGGTCCCTTAAAGCTGGAATTATTTGATTTATTTAAATTTGATTGTTTTTCTCCCCCCAAAGAGAAACTGGTTTTGGGTTTTAATAGAGCTTCTGGTTTTCCTGACTTCTGAATTCTTCATTTTATCCCCATGCCTGATAGTAAATTGGGCGTCATTCGTTGAGTGAGTGAATGAACTTCACTGCCCTCAATTTCCATGTTATCAAGTCTAGACATTTTCAAAAAGACTTAACAGTGTTTATGACACATACTTAAATATGTCTAATAAAATATGCATTTACTTGGCTCATTGAATTTTAATAAGTTTATGATCTGTCACTGTTTAAATAGACAAGGCTCAGATGTGTCCTTTTTACAAATATCTATGTATGGGAGATATTATATTTGTTTAGCTCTGAGCAAGGTATCCCTGAGTTTTATATTAGTTATAAGAGTGAAAACTATTGTATATGAGTCAGAACATCATAACTGGTTTGGTGGCAGACACCTGTAACCCCAATTCAAGGTCAGCCTCGGTTACTTAGCAAACCATTGTCTGTAAATTTGTATGTATGTATGTATGTATGTATGTATGTATGTATGTATGTATGTATGTATATAATGTATGTGAGCACACTGTCACTGTTTTCAGACACAGCAGAAGAGACATCAGATCCCATTGCAGATGGTTGTGAGTCACCATACCGTTGCTGGGAATTGAACTTGGGATGTCTGAAAGAGGAGTCAGTATCCTTAACCACGGAGCCATCTTTCCAGCCCCTTGTCTCTAAACTTTCACGGGGTGGGGGTGGGGAGCTGGAGAGATGGTTCAGTGGTTCACGGCATTTGCTTTACAATCATGAGGACCAGAGTTTGGGTCCCAGTGCCCATATAACAAACCAGATATGCTACAAACATACATACAGCTCCAAGTGATCCAAGGTTTTACTCTGGCTTCTGTGCAGACGCATGCACATGCACACACACAGAGAGAACACACAGACACACACGCATATGCACACTCACGCACGCTCCAAAGCTATTGGCTTAAGCATTTATGCATACATAAGAAGTTTCAGAGCCCTTGTTTCTGGAAAACATGAGGTTACAGGTAGCTTTTACTGCAGCAAAGGGAAGGTTCTCTGTCCGAGGCTGAGAGCGGCCCACCCTTGTTCTGTGTATACATATAAATATTTAGAAGGCAAATGGATGGCATGGCATGCTCCTTTGTGAGCACAGGATACCGATGCCCAATGCAACTTTAGGATATATATCTATCCCTTGAGGAGGCCCTGAGGGTACAGTTTCAAACTGAGCATTAGTCTCCACAAAGCCCAAACACACACTGGGGATGTGCCCCTAAAAGTATAGTCCAAGCTGCTCATACTAAATAAATTTAATGTTTGCATTTTGGAACCTAACATCATTTTGTTGAGTACCCCTCCCCCCCAAGTGTTAGGTATGACACTTAGGCACATCCCATAGGTCGTTTCTAAGTTCATTTAAAAAAAATAAACTTTCAAAAGGGCCTCAGGGGGATGGTTAGTATGGTCTCGTGAAGCTAGGTCATAATGGAACACCATACCTATTATACCATTTAGGAAAATGGGTTCATGAAGGCATGTCACTTAGCTGAGGTTGACATAGGCCTGAAGTTGTTATTCTGCCTCTGCCTGGAGAATCCATACCAAAGGGCTTTCTTCCCCTAGGAAGCGGTGATATTTAGTTCCCACACTCCACCTGGTCCTTATTCAGTATCAACATCTCAGATTCTGTGTGTGGGCAACCGAGGAGAGGCCAGGCAGGTTTCAACGGAAACCTCTCAGTTGTAAAACTGATGCCAACTTTCCAGTGTGACAGGCAGGAAATGAGTAGAGCGCTGGGGGGGAGGGGTGCGGGTGTCTTTAGGAAGAAGGAAAGATATTTGGGATGCTAATAAGCGGGGCGACCCTGGTGTGGCATCTATTTGAGGAAGAGGGTCAGAGATTACTCTGATTCGATATTCTTCACCCCACCTTGATTGACTTTTGTCCAGCACTAATGGGGAGACGTCTGATACCAACAGAAATATTATTTTCACGTCCCCCATGTGATGCAGGAAATTACTGCCAGAAAGGGCAACGGCAGAGGTCAGCCTGTGTCAAGTCCCACGGAGTCCTTCAGGCTCCTCTTTCTTCCTGGGCAAATTAGCTGAAGGGTTTGCGAGCTTCTCTGAGAGAAGACGATGGCAATCACCGATTGAGCGCTCTCAGGAGGCAGAGGCAGAAGCAGACATGAATTGATGGAAATGGGTAGGACTTCCCTCACGTGATTGCTTTTGCTCAAAAACTCGGCTCAGGAAATTGCAGTCGTTACTCAATAAGTGCTTCATTGACCTGGGACTTCCACGGAGTCCTTGAGAAAACAGCCTATTGGCAGAAGGGGGTTGCTGATCCCAGTGAGGGAGCATGGTGCGGCATGCAGGCACAAACAAAGCTTTTGCTGTTTTGTGATGCTGTTGCTCCGAGTGACAAGGCCAATGTCACCCACTTTCCAACTTACACTGGGGCACTGGCTTAATTTCTTTTCCTGTTGCGGAGATACAAAAGCTACTCATTGGAGAAAGGACTTAAATCAGTTCACAGTTCAAGGTGAAGTCCCTCAAGTGAAGTCAAGGCAACGGGAAGCTGAAGCAGCTGGCTACATTGTAGCCACAGTGTTGTTTTTTTTTTAAAAAAAAAAAAAAAGCAAAGAAATGCACCCAAGTTCTGCTCACTTTTCCATTCTACACAGTCCAGGTTGATGACCCCAAGAAATAGTCCGAAGAAATCCATTGTGTTTCTTCCAGTGTTTTTCTTTCTGCTGCTTTGAAAACTCCCATGACTAGCGCAGACTGCTGGGAACAATACACAGGTAAAAGTCCTGCCATTTATTCCAACCCTCTGGGGAGAATCCAGGTTCCAGAGGTGTGCTGTTTTGTCCCGTGTCCACCAGGTGGCAGCCTCCCCACGGTAACTGAAGCACCCGTCGGCTGAGTCAGCATCTTTTTTTTTTTTTTTTTTTAAATTTTTATTTTTTTGGAAGTGTTTATTGGACAACTCCAGCAGGCTTGACACGGTACGGAGGAGGCAAATGATTCAGCTTCTGCCCTCAAGAAACTTACAAAGGCTTGGCTTCAAAAGTTCTGTCAATCAGGCTGTGCTGTTTTGAATCTCTTAGCTCTGACTCTTAAAAAAAAAAAAAAGGCTAGAGAGAAAAATGAGTTTCATGGAGTCCTTATTTGTAATAAGTATCGAGTTAAGCACTTTGAGTATAGGCTGCTTCTTCCTACCGACTCAAGAGGAGTCCTTCGAGCTGTCATTTTACAGAACAGGAAACTAGCCATCTCTGGCTTTAAAATCTGGAACTGCGGGGCTGGTAAAACATAGAAGCAGGTCCACACCCATGCTTTTGCTGGTCTTCCTATCTTTAGAGATTTTACTATGTCTCGCTGTGTATTTGTTTCGCAAAGTGCTCAGAAGGTAGAGCCAGCGACAAAGGCTGCTGGGTATTTTGATGTACACTATGTCCCTGCAAAGGGTTGGTTATAAGCAAAGACTCTTGGGGGGGGGGGGATGAAAGGCATCTCTTGGCCCTAATTGGGAGATACCAAGAGGATCAGCCTGTGTTCCTACAAATCTCCCAGTTAGACATGGCATCCAAAGATATGTCCTCTATGTTTTCTGCAATGGTTTGTCTACAGCATCAGCATGTAAGCATTAATACCTGCTGGTGAATTTATCTAGTGGTCCATCTACACATGTTTATAGAATGTGCATATGCATATTAAAAAAGCAATACGTAAATGTCGTCTGGCATATGATTTACAGTGCATTTGCCTGACAGCTCATGGAGGACAGAGTCCTGAGTGTCTAGCATATTCCAGTCACTTTTGTTTCTTTATGTTCCCATAGCCATTCTTTGAATTATTTATCCCACACACAGATCTACTGTGTCAGGATCCACCAAACAGAACTGGTACAAAGAATATAGCCGGGGGAGGGGGGAGGTACAAAGAATATAGCCAGGGGCGGGGGGGGGGTGAGCTCATGTGATATGGAGGCTGGTTTGTTCTACAATCTGTTGTCGGCAAGATAGAAACCCAGGAAAGTGAGAGGTATAGTTCAAACCCAAATTTAGGCAGCCCGAGGACAAGAAATCCAATGATGTTAGTTCTAGTCAAGTTCAAAGTCCTTTGGCAAGAACACGGTGGCTGTCCAAAGTTAGAAGGTAAATGGAGACCTGAGACAAGGCTGAGTGATTTCTTCTTTCTTCAACTCATTAGTCCGTTTTGGAGCCTGCAATGATTGGGCGATGACTACTTCACTTATGAGGCAGGGGAATTTTTTTTTTTTTTTTTTTTCCCGAGACAGAGTTTCTCTGTGTAGCCCTGGCTGTTCTGGAACTCACTCTGTAGACCAGGCTGGCCTCGAACTCAGAAATCCGCCTGCCTCTTGCCTCCCAAGTGCTGGAATTAAAGGTGTGCGCCACCACTGCCCCACTCTTTATCCGGTCTGCCAACCCCAACCTGCCCAGGAAGCATCCCTGTAGACACTGGGTAATGCTTCACGGGCTATCTGGGCACTGCTCCATTCAGTTATATCGGCCTATATAACCCGCCACCACAGCTATAGGAGAGACTGGCATCCGAGTTGAGAAACCTTGAGGGTTGACCTTCAAGAAGATGCCGCTAGTGGGAAGCAGGAAGAGAGTGGGTTGGCAGGGCAGGGCAGGGCAGGCAGGGCAGGGGACTATGCCAAAGAAGAAAGCAAGCTCAGACAAAAATCACAGACAGCGGAGCTTCCACCGGATCCCATCAGGACAACTTTGGAAAGTAGGCCGTGTCCCAAAATCTAGGGCAAGGGAGATGGGAATTTCCCAGGATCACACCTGTCAGCCCTTTGTGAAGAGTAGGGATGAGTGAGAGACTGGCTTGCACCGGAACTTGTGGCTTCCTATCAATGCCTGTGAGCACAACCAACGTCATTAACCCAAGATCGGATTCTGAGAGTACTCCCATCGTATGGAAAAACAAAGATATCCCAGGGCACGTGGGTGGGTCATTGATACTTCCCCTGCGCTCTGTGGACTCTCTCGACCGTCTTCAATTTGATGCTTTCAAACCCTTACAAAGGCCTATAATTTGTAGTACTTTGTAGCAAGTCCGTAGTTCACACCTCCACGTTTAGAAGTCTCTGTGGTCTGGCTGTCAGTGTTTTGTTTGGTCTGCTGAGGTCCCCACTCTTTCTCTTTGGCTGTCTGACTTCCAGTCTGGTCTCTTCTGTGAGCAGGAGTTAGTAGCTCAGTTTGCCATCACACCCCGCTGTGCAAAAAGCCATCACTTCACGCCCAGAAGAAAGGAGGTGGGAGGTCAGCCGCCTGTAGTGGCAAAACTCGCTGAGGTTTAGGGCAGTACCCATCCTGAGCCAATGCCCCTCAGATCCTGCTGTGGGATGGCACTTGAGCTGTAGAGTTTGATGAGATCGACTGGATTCCTGCTTCCTCAGGGGAGGGGCTGCGCATGCACATCCTACGGGTGTAATGTAGTATGCCTGTGGCGAGCAGAGGACAACTTCTTGTGTCCATCCTCAAGTGCATTCCACCTTTTGTGAGAGAAGGTTTTTCATCATCCTGGAGCTTTGCAGCTTAGGTCAGGGTGGCTGATTGTGGAGAATGAGCGACCCTCTTAAGTCTCCACTTCCCACCTTAAAGCACTAGATTTAGTTATAGTCCGGTGGTACCATGCCTTGTTCTTTTCTTGGGATCTGAAGAAGCTGAACTTAGGCCCTCATGCTTGCAGAACTGAACTATTGGCAGCCCTAATGTTCTCTCTCTCCCTCTCCCTCTCCCTCTCCCTCTCCCTCTCCCTCTCCCTCTCCCTCCTGCTTGTGGACGTTGTACATCGTGGTGCGGAGCCTAGTGCGCACCACGATGTACAACGTCCACAAGCAGGAGCCCCTCCCTGTAGCTTCTCTGATTGGACCAAGCTAGACTCAGATTCACAGAGAACTGCTTGCCTCTGCCTCCCATATGCTGGGATCAAAGGCATGTGCCACTAACACTGCCCAGCTTAGATGTCTACTTCCTAAGTTGCTCATGGCTTCTAGGATTTGAGCTTTCAGTATCTTCTTCTTGCAACCCCCTTGGGCATGTTCAGTTTGGACAAAGGCTGGAATGAAGGGCTGGCACAGTTTGGGGGAAGATATAAAAGAGCAACTCTATCCCCTGCACCCTTCAGAAAATGACAGGATACTGTCAGGAAAATTCCAGAGCAAGTACTTCCTTAGACAGCTGCTTAAATAACACAAGAACCCCAGGGCGTTTAGGAAGAGTCAACCCGCACTACACTCTCCAAATCCACTCTCTGTCCTAAAAGTTACTACTCTGAGGAGCTCTCAATGTCCTGCTACCCCACAGGGTACTGAGGTCCTTGTCAGCATCACTTCATGGAAATTAATTACACCTCTGTGAGCATTTCAACAATTCCCTCAGCCGGTCTGTTCTCAGCTTAAATTACTTAAAGCTGCACAGAGCCTCCCACTTGGTGATGACAGCCCAGCACAGGTGTGGACAGGCTGGGACGAACAGTGTACTGGGACATCATCCGTGAGCCTGTCTTACTCATCTGGCCATGCAACAGCTCACGTCCAGCTGCCTCAACATGCACTGATTGCCCCCAGTTTAGACTCTGATGCTACTGTATCACAGCAGGAAGATGTAATCTGGATGGTTGGAGCCCTGGGGCAGAGTGAAAACTGAGGTCCCTGACCACCACCTCCCATGGGGTGAGAGAGTCAAGATTCTATCAAAATGTGAGATTTTTGAAGTGGTTTTAAAAGAGCAAGAAACAACAGGGGGTCAATGGATTCCTGATGGAAGGTGGGAAACTGGAGGTGGAGTTCATGCAGAGAAGTTGTTTAGAATGTACAAGTCCTTAAGTTTGATCTTCACAAGAAGGAGGAGGTGGGGAGAGAAGGGGAGAAGGAGGAGGAGGGGCAGGGGGAAGAGGAGGAGGAGGAGGAAGAGAAAGAAGAGGAGGAGGAGGAAGAGGAAGAGGAAGATGAGGAGGGAGAGGAAAAGGAGGAGGAGGAAGAAGAAGAGAAGAAGAAGAAGAAGAAGAAGAAGAAGAAGAAGAAGAAGAAGAAGAAGAAGAAGAAGAAGAAGAAGAAGCAGCTAGTTGAGGCATTAGCAGCAGCAGAAGCCATGTGCTTCTAACACTCCAGAACCAGCCACAGCAGAAAGCCCTTAGATGCTAAACCTGTAAAGCAGTTGAGAATGCAGGCTATATGAATGAGGACGCTTGCTCTAGGGATGTTCAAAAGACATCCCCGAAGAAGTGATTCTGGAGCTAAGATGTGCCAAGTCCTGGGGGTACACATAAGAGAATGATGGTACAGAGACTGAGCTGGGAAAGAATTTGAGGTGTTTGGAGAACAGGGAAAGCATGTGAGGTAGGGGAGAGGCAGAAGGAGCACCGAAGGGGGTTGATGCTGGAGAGGCAGGGAAACACCTCTTTGTTGTGGTTAGGAAAGGGTTTTAGTTTCCTATGTATTTATTTTTGTCTACGGTAATCAAGATAAAAGCTCCGGCCACGTGCACACCAGGCAAGCATCCACCAGTGAGCTCTGCTCCCCACAGTCGTTTTTCTCCTATAGCGGCGGGAAGCTAGTGAGACACGTTAAGTGAGAGAAAGAATAATTCTATTTCTTGGAGCTTGGACAGCCTGGCCTATATTGGCAGCTGCCACTGCTCTGACCACCCTGTCATTCCATCTTGAAAGCTTGCTCCTTCTCGGTGACAGCAGCTCTCTGGCTTCCCTGTCGAGGTGTTCCTTCCACCCTTAGAATATGGACATGGAAGGAGTGTGTGTCTTCAGCTTTCTTCTTTGGACCTCCATTGTCCTTGAGGACTATAGTTTTACCACCATAGCCCACACATTCCAACATGGTGACTTTGGCCCATCTGGATTGCCCTTCTCTCCCCTCTACAATTTCCTCCTTCCCCAGAGATTACACATCCTGGACCAACTTCTTTTTAAAAATATATTTGTTTTATTTGTGCCTGTATGTATGTATGTATGTATGTATGTATGTATGTATGTATGTCATATCATATGCATGCAATACTAAAGGTGACCAGAAGAGGGTGGCAGATCTCCTTGAACTGGAGTTACAGATGGGTTTGACCTCCCATGTGAGTGCTAGGAATTGAACTCTGGATTTTTCTGGAAGAAAAGTCAGTTCTCTGATCTGAACTCTCTCTCCATCCCCTGGTCCATCTCCTTGAAGTGTTATAGGGGATCTGCATTCATTCCCCAACCGTGTATGTAAAGTTCCTGGCCACCTTATGGTTGATGCAATAGTTTACATGGAAGCTGTGCACGGCGCTTACATGCGTTGTTGTGATCGATGTGCACAACGACACTCTCTGTGCACACCCTTCCTCCTTGCCGGCTGCTCTGTGAGACAATCTGAGGACTGCTGAATAAGCCACTCAAGGATGTGGCAGAACAGTGTTTAAAAATCATGACCGTATCCTAAGTCCTAGACCACCACTATATAATTTCATCTGCAGGTAGCCGCCGAAGCTCAGGCTTCCTCTCACTGTACGCAAACCTTCGGCATCCCCCAGTCCTTGCTCCTCGCAAGTCAAGTCTTTCAACCTCCTTGTTCCAGACCCCAAGGTTCCCAGTGTCACAGGAATCACCACTGTTAATCACCCTCAGCCTTCTGAGGACAGTTGGAAGTTCCAGTCCTAGGAATAGAACACGAGAAGCCCTCTGGCTGGGAACCCCCTGCCTCACTTTCAGAGTGTTAATCTGTCAAGGTCAAGAGCAAGAAGGAAGGAGAGAAATCAGAGGAATTATCAAATCGACGTCTCCTATCCAACTGGAGGTGAGCCACGGCTCACCCGTTAACCGAGTTGACATCATTTAGATCGCTTTACTACAGGCAGGCAGCTCGGAATTAGCAAATGTCGGCGTTTATTTGCACAGATGCCGCGGAGAAAAACACTTTTCTGTGGGGTCATTCTAGCGCAGCTGATGGACTGATAGTGGATGCAACACCATCTGCCAACAGGCAAGCCCCTGAGTACTTCAGGGATCATCGTTTAACCACAGTGGTGATACTGAGACAGGAAGTGTATGGTTTTGGTCTCTCTGGTCCAAGTGCTGTATTTATATTTTAAACCAAACACAGGCCCTCTCTTTTTGGCCTGGACCCTTCCTGGTGTTCTTATACCCTCCAGTCTTTATTTACTTCCCAGAACACTTGCTGATTAGAGTTGTTTATATCTCTGGAGACCCTGGGCTTGCATCACGGTTCACACAATCCCATCTGATGAAGCAGGCTCACAAGGCTCCCCCATTTGCAGTGGAGCACAGAGAAAGTATTAGCAAACCCATGGCAGAGATGCTGAGAACCCGTGGGCCCCCCGATGTGAATTTCATTGGAAATACATGTCAGACCCATGTCTCATTCCACATTCTTGGGAGATGGGGAAGGGGAGCCGACCAGTCTCCCACGTGTTTGTGCTTCAGTGTCTGTGAGGAGATGACCAGGTCCTGGGTAATAGTATGGGAGAGTTACCTCTGATCTGACAAAGAAAGTTCACATTCTTCCCTCCGGGAACTGGGTCATCAGCCTGTTATCTCTGTGTATCTTTATAATAATAATAATAAAAAAGAGAATACTTCCTTGAGAAGTATATTCTAACTACCACTAATGTGCCAGGTACTGACTCTCTCCTGTGCCTGGACATAGAAGGATGTGTTCCACCTATTGGAGGGATGTACTGCCAGTAGAGAGTACCAGAAACTTACCAGCCAATGAATAGACCATGAGAGAAAACATTTTTTTTTAACATATACTTTTATAAAGAGGTTGAACGGGAGAGGAGGGGGACCCGTAAGTCTGTGATAAAAAGAAATCAAGAAGTAAGACTGGAGATTACTGACTAAGAAAGTGCTATATAAAAATGTATCATACCGCCAGGCAGTGGTGGCTCATGCCTTTAATCCCAGCACTTGGGAGGCAGAGGCAGATGGATTTCTGAGTTCAAGGCCAGCCTGGTCTACAGAGTGAGTTTCAGGACAGCGAGGGCTATACAGAGAAACCCTGTCTTAAAAAACCAAAAAAAAAAAAAAAAAGTATCATACCTAGGACTGGGTGGGGTGGTGGTATAGTTGGTAAAATGCTTGCCATGTAAGCATGGGGATCTGTGTTCATTTTCCAGCGCGCGCGCGCGCACACACACACACACACACACACAAACACATCAAACACTGGAAAGGTAGTGCACTCTTGTCATCCCAGGGTTGAGTAAACAGAGATGGGTGGATCCCCGAGGCTCATTGTTTAGCCACTCTGACCTAATTGGCAAGTTTCAGGTCTCAGTGGCAGCATGTCTCACAAAGCGAAGTGGGCAGGACCTGAGGAAGTGCCACCCAAGGTTTCGAACTCAGGACTCTCTGCTGTGCTGCAAGCACTTCTCACCCATAGAGCTATCCCTTACCAGCCCCCAACCCTCTGTTTTCTTACACGATTATTGCTCTGGTATGCAGCGAAGCTCCTGAAAAACAACCGCAAGCTGATTAATGAGAGACAGGATGACTGACAGGGAGATGGAGCTATGGAGGGAGGAGTTACTGGCTTGGGCTCCAGACAAGGCTTGAAGCAAAGCGCGATTGCCACACCACCTTTAGCCAACTTCCAGCTCACACCAAGCCCTTGTTAAACATCTGCTCCATGTCTGACACGGAAAATGTTTCTGGGGGCTATTTTAAAAAAAAAAATAGGAAAGAAAAAAAAATGTAGATTCTGTTACGTGTCTTCCCTAACTGTTTAAGATGTAGATGGATGACATTTGTCACACAGGAAACAACGCAGACAAAGTCTCGAGAACAAAGGGGCCAGTGACTGACAAAGAACATTCTAGAAGTTGAGTGCATTGCTTCCTAATACCAGGTGTCTAAAGTGCTCACCTGAAGTGTTTGAGTTAATGTTCAGCTCTAGGAAACCCTCTCAAGTCTGCCCTCCCATCTTAACCCTGGGACTTTGAAGACTGGAGCAAAGAGGAATCTATTAACCACGGGGCTGGGGTGGAGGTGGGTTGGGGGGGGGTGGAGGTGGAGGTGGGGCTGTAGAGCATGAAGGGAAGAAGGAGAGGGTGCAGGCTGCCTTGGTGGAAAGCAAGCTAGCTCTGCCTGTCTCTCCTAGCCTCTAGCTATGGCTGGCTGGCTGGCCCGCTACTCTGTGGCCTCATCACCGGGCATCTCTGATGAACGTCTGCTTGCTGAGTGAGTGTTCCTCTTGGGACACTCGGGAGAAGCTGGGGTCGCGGGTGGGGCAATCTTAGATAAGGAGACAGACCTGTTGCCGTTGTTGCAGTTCTTGGCAGCTCCCTGCCCAGGATTTCCCTGGGATGCCCGGATGAACATCATGGGGAGATGAGAGATCACACGTGGGTGGCAGAAAACTTGGAAATCTCCAAGGCCACAGTGATGATTGAAGGACGAAAAGAGCCATCTGGGAATAGAGTCAAGATATCTCCTCCTGGTTGACAATTAAGACTCAGACACACTCTTTCCACCAGGGCGAGGGGAGGGCGGTATATGACTGAAGTCTCCCAGACTCATCTGCACAGCCTGTATCCACAAAGCATCTTGGGACAGAAGGCTTTGTGAAGGGAAGGGGAACAGGTTGGCAAACAGGAAACCGAAATCCCAAGGAAAGGCCCTTTCTTCTTCCTGCAGTTGAAATTAACTTCCAAGGGCTGGCTGCTGCTTCTCGTCTGCCTCTTCCTTGTAATCTGTCTCTATTCCTCTCAAGCAGTAGTCCTTAGCTGTGGTGGTCCTGCCTTTTCCAGGCCATAGGTGATAATGTGCACATGTGCATGCGTGTGTGTGTGTGTGTGTGTGTGTGTGTGTGTGTACTTGTGTGTGTGGGGTGGGGCTGGGGGTGTCTTTACAGCTGGGAAATAGTATTGGTGTATAGTGGGAAAAGCCCAGGCATGTGTGTGTGTGTGTGTGTTTGTGTGTGTGTGTGTGTGTGTGTTTGTGTTTGTGTGTGTGTGTGATGTCTTCACAACTGGGGAATTCTATTGGTGTCTAGTGGGAAGAGGCCAGGGATTTTTCTGAACGTCTACTGTGCCCAGGATGTCCCTCCCTAACCCTAACCAAGACTCAGTAGGGTTAGGATATCCGGTCCCTATTCTCAGCAGCCCTGAGGCAGGGAAGCCTCCTCAGTTTGGATAGCTTCAGTTCATCTGGTCCCAACCTCCTCCACCTTGTCTGAGTCCATCCTGGCTTCTCTTCATGAACCCACTCCTGTGCTAACCCTGATGGATCAGGACACGTGGTTCAGTTTAAACAGCAGGGAGTCATCCGAGGAGAGACATAGAAAGGAATGCAAATGATAGCAGTAACTCAGGTGGTAGGGTGGTTGCCTAGCATCCAAGAAACCCTGGGCTCCACTCCCAGCGCTTCCTAAAACTGGGAGCAGTGGTACACACATAATTTTAGATTCGAAACTAGAGGCCTCTGGCACATAGCGAGTTCAAGATGAACATGGGCAACAAGAGTTATATCTCAAACCAACTAACCAACCAAACAAAACATACTCATCGTAATCTTTAACAATAACTCAGTTTGCCCTACCTCCGGCTCTTATTTTGAAAGAGTGCGCTCTTATCTTATCCCAGTCTTTATCTTTCAAGGGAAAAGCATCCTTGTCTGCATCATTCTCTGTCTCCTGCAGCTTTCATTGGCTGAGATGGGCCCGCCATTTTTTTTTTTTTTTTTTTTTTTTTATTTTTTTTTCAATTCTGAGGGAGAGGCTTAAAGCCTCAGGCGACCCCTCAAAGCAGTAAGTCAGGAGATTAATGCTGGAGTCTGTGTTAAAAAACTGGAGCTCTGAGGTTTACATTGTGCTGGGACCTCTAGGGAGTAAACC